>NC_056732.1:133385279-133445279 GCF_019279795.1 Protopterus annectens | reverse complement strand
ACTTATTAGCCTACTGGATGTTATATATGCATTATAGCATTTTACAGTTGTCAGAAGTGCAATGATGAGTAATACATACATGCCCCTTTGCTTCAACCTGTTGCCATATTTGAACTTGTGGAGCAGGAACTCTGATGTGGTGTGCTTAGATAATACTCAAGTTTATATATTTCTTTTGGAATACTGTCAAGGTTCAAATCCAGATACATCTAGATTGTTTGTGAATATTTTGTATCACTCCTGTGGGTGTGAGTGTTGGCTACACATTTTAACACACCATTATTCTGCTGTATATTGATGTGCTTGCTCTTTATTGTAAACACTGTGTTATACAGATCTTGTCTAAATAATTAGGATGACAAACCAAAGAGTAACACAACACAATATGTGCAGAAATGGACCATAAACTAATCTCTTAGTATGTCTGTATGTGTATTCCAGTCACCAACTGTCCACCTCTTCCCACTGCTTCTGTGTCATCAAATAAACCTCTGATTCAAAACTGTTTCTATAAGCTACATTTCCACTAGCAGTAACATGCTTGGTACCTCATGCATTTCATAATACATCTGTTTCATACATATAAGGATTGAAGAACTACAACTGTCATGACACGTGTAATTCATGACACCTGAAACATGATCATAAGACATTTATGTTGTGCATTTCAACAGATTCAGACATGGTTGTATGTGTATATTGCTTATTTGTATGAAGGATGGCAAAGAAAACCATATACTACTGCTAATTCCCAGTCTTATTTCAACATCTCAAGATATAATTACACATGCACTAATACTTTGCCATCAGCCATGCAAACAAGCTTGCCAATGGTGCACTTCAGGGAGAGAGCTGAAAAAAATTACAACAGAGCATTATTTGAGTAGGTTGTACTACTACTTGTGTTAATGGAATTTTGAAAGCAAGGCATTTGGATTTCAGAGTGATGTTGACTCAATTAATTCAGTATGTTAATGCATGTCTGTGCCCCAAAGGTTACCCTTGGAACTCTGTTACAATGGCGTATAACCTTTTCACACTTAATCTATCACTTATTCTGAAGTGCACTACCATATTTAGGAAGTGTCTGCTTCTATTGTCAGTGCACATTGTGCAAGCGTGAGCCAAGACAACTGACAGAGACACAATAATGGCTACTATTTACATGCAGTCATCGCAGTATGAAGGGTTATGAATGCTTGCTTGAACAATCCCCTGTTTACAGTTGTGACTGTCATTGACTCCCCTAATGTGAAACAGGTACATGTCAGTCACAGTAATACAACGTATATGAATAATAGTAGATAGATGTTGCAGAAAAATATGGAGTTATAAGGCACAAGCATAAGTGTTGTTGGCCTGTTCACACACATGCATTTGTCTCACTCTCAAAACACGTTATGCACAGTAGCTGATGCTGCAAACAGTGAAGTTGTTAATACTTAAAAATGTGTATTTTCAGATCATTAAAGTCAGACATCTCCTGTGGCATTTGGGATTCATAATGAGTTATGTAGTTTGTATAAATAGGTAGTTTGTGTGAATCTCACAGTGGTGAACTGTGTGTGTGTGTGTGTGTGTGTGTGTGTGTGTGTGTGTGCGTGCGTGCGTGCGTGTGTGTGTGTGTGTGTGTGTGTGTGGTTCTAGTGACAGGTTAGTAAAGTCTCAACAACAGATGTGCATTCTTCACTTCTACTCAGGAGAAAAATTTAACATGGGACACATCTCCCTCTGCACTTTACACCACTTGTAACACAAGCATCTTCTGTGCAACACAATGATGATGTAATTATTTCTGATCCCCTTAAGCATCAGACTTCTCCTGTGACTCTAGAGGCTAATACTGTGTTCTCTAGACTGTGTAACTAGATATGAAGGAGGTTCAAATTTCACAGTGGTGAACATGTGTGTGTGCATGTGGGGGGTTCAGTGTTTCAGTGTTAGGTATATATAACTTACTGAACAGGCTTGCCATATCAACCTCCACTCAGGGGTAGAATTCACACTGGAAGAGAACTCCCCCATTGCCTTATTCCACTTTCACCCCAACATGTTCTCTGAAACACTGTTGAGGTCATCCTTTTCCTAAGTGCATTCTCTCATTATAAAAGTCAGACTTCTCCCATTGTGCTTGCAGCAAGGTGTTCTCTAGACTGTGCAATTATATAGGTAGGGGTTTTGAATCTAACACTGGTTAACTAGTATAACTATGTATACTGTCATGTAAAACTGACTCTGCAACAATACCCTTTATGTAAACTTCCACTTAGGAGATGTATTTTCACTGGCAAAGGGCTACCCTATACATTTCTAATATCCCCAAGCAATACCCAGGTTTGGAAACACAGTGGTTGCATCATGCTTTTAAAATGAACTACATTGCAGTTGTAGTAGGACGTATTCTGTGACAATGGCTGTTCATCCACCAGTGATCAATGTGGATTGCCTGTCCTGCTGTGTAGAGAAAGGTTCTAATGCATATTGTATATATAACTATGTATTGATTATATGCTGTTCAACCACCTTCTTCCCCTTATAGAAGAACATCACCATATTAAACAATGGTGATGTCATCCATTCAAATGTGCACTTTCATGATTGTAAACCGACTTATTGTATAGTGTGTGCACCTTAGGCAGTATTCTGTACCTTGTGATCCTAGGGAGTCAGTTCAGATCCAGCCAATACTCATTAGACTCTCTTCTGCCAGTATTACTGTGAACATGCATGTAGGTAACAATACCATTACCCAACTACCTGCTGTGTACATGTATAAATGAGGATTCCTATTAAAAGAAGCTCAGCTCATTTTTTCACACAGAAGTCCTTTACTGGATAGTGATGATGCCATTAGATGAAATTTGATTTTATTTACATATTTATTTATTTGGCAATTGTTTATAGGGGAAAGTCTGACTGGATTATGAGGTATCCATTTTCAGTGGAGGCCCAGGGATAAAATCTCCATATACGAATGGTTAACAGAATGAAAAACTAGACAGACATAATAAAGTCATAGCACTCGAGTGCAAATATGAAAACAACACATTAGATTGTAAGAATGAGACCTTAACAGGCATAATAAACTCATAGCATTCAAGCACAACATTTGAAAAGCTACGCAGTAGTTTGTCAGAATACAAACTCAACAGACATAATAAAGTCATAGTGTTAAAGCATAAATTATATGGAAAGCCTGATAATAGGAAGCTGCAGCATTATTTACATAATAAATAATTATCATAATGATTATTAATATTCTTGAGGAAATGAAATATAGTAATAGATTATATTGGTGAAGGTGTAGGATAGTACGAGTTGAGAAGGGTAGGGTTTAACACACAGGATAGTAGGAAAAGATGTGGAAAAGATATGAGTGTAACCTCAGGGGAATATGTGTAGAGGAAGGGAGGGTAGGTTAAGTTAGTGGGGATAGAGAGCATACAGGTAGAAAAAGGTGTAAGAGTACCTCACCCTGGGTTCATACAGGAGCAAATCCAAGCTTTGTTGAAGTATTCCTTTATAAAAGTTTTGAAGGAGTGCAGGTTAGTAGTAGCTTTGATAGTTAAAGGAAGGGAGTTCTATAGTTTTGCTATAGAGCAGTAGTAAAGGCTTAGGCCTCAGATTTTGTTAGGTTTATAAGTTGTGAAGAGATGTTTGTCTTCAGATCTGAGATGTTTATTTGGGATATAAAAATTGATTAATGGGCTAAGAGCAGGACAAGCTAGTGGGATGTGGATAAATTTGTATACCGTAGTAAGTTGTATGTATTGGAGGTGGAGGGGGAGTTCAAGCTATCTTAGGGAATGTAGAGCTTTACAGTGATGACTTAGAGTGGTTGTGTTTATGGCACATTTGTCAATTTTGTTATAGCAGCTTTCTAATTTTTTACTTAGAGAGGTCTGTAAGTTAGTTAGAATTGGGACCCCATATAATAGAGAGGGCAAGAGGTAGACTTTGGCCAGGGTTATTTTGGTAGCTGCTGTAAGGAAGTTTTTACTCCTGTATAGCATGCATAATTTTTAGTATATTTTTTTATACTGTTTTGTATGTGTAGATCAGACTTGAGATTATTGTCAACCGTGATACAGTTCCTAACAGAACTAGTAATGAAATGAGACAACGTTTTGTATGCTGCTGCCATATTTTTATTTATTTATTTGACTTTGTTGACCAGGATATTCCGACTGGGACAGAGCCCTTTTTCAGTTGAGGCCCGGGGAGAAAAACTCTAATGTACAGTAAAAGAATACGAAAATAGTAGATTAAAAATTCTGCTATTTACACAATACACAGTAGAAGAATGCAAAAATAGTAGAACACAAATTTCGCTAAATACATGAATAGAATAATGATTGTTAATTGCATTTAAATAGGGAAGGCAAGTGAGAGTTTAACACAGATACAGCTAGATGGCAGCTTAGTGTTGTAATGGAGTCAGAGTAGATGGAGGGTAGCTAAGGTGGGTGATGTAAGTAGGATAAGTGGGTAGGAGCAGTGGGATTTGGGGGGTTGCAGCAGTTAGTGTAGAGGGGTGATTATGAGTTGATAAGTTTATGGATTAGCAATTGTGAGGGTCCTAGTATGAAATAGGTAGCCTGTGAAGAGCTGGGAAAGGTTATGTACTTATTGATAAAAGGTAGGTAGGAGAGAGCAGGCCTTGAGGTATAAAGGTAGAGGGTGGGTGGAAGGAGGCGTGTGGGGAAGAGGGGGGTGATAAGTAGTAGGGGGGAAGATAAGATGGATAGTAGGATGATGAAGAGAGGGTGAGAGAGGTGTGAAGAGACCAAGATGTGTACTACGTTCAAGGGGGGAGGTTGCAGGGGCAAGTTGTGAGGTGGGTAAGGTAGTGTTTAAGAGAGATCTTGAAAGTGTGGGTCTGGTGTAGGCTTCTTAGAGTTAAGGGAAGCTTGTTCCAGAGGATGGCTGGAGAGTAGCTATATAAGTTCTGTCCTGCACATTTGTTAGGTATATAAATTTGGAGCAGATGATGATCTGAGCTCCTAAGTGATCGAGTGGGAGTGTAGAGGGAGACTAGTGAAGAGAGACTTGGACAGGAGGATGGTTTGTTGAGAAGGGAGTGGATAATGAATAGTTGGGTAACTCTAAGATGGTTTGGAAACTCAAGACAGTGTAGTGATTTGAGGGCCAGACAGTGGTGAGTTTTGGATGGTAAGTTTGCAGCAAATCTAGCCACTTTGTTATATGTAGATTTAAGTTTGGAGAGAAGTGTAGACTGGAGGTTAGTATAGATTTGTGCACTAAAGAAGAGGTTGGGGAGGAGGTACGCATTGGCTAGAGTTATTCTAGTTTCAGGAGTGAGAAATTTTTTTATTTCTATAAAGAAGACCAAGCTTTTGATGGTTTTTTTTAATACTGTGGTGAATGTGAACATTAAATTTTAGCTGTTCATCTATGATTACTCCCAGGAGCTTGATATGGGTTTCTGGAGTTATTACGGTGTTGTTGAGTGAAGACATGGTGAAGGAGGATTTAAGTGAGGAGTGGGATTTTGGGAGAAAGAGTAGCAATTTTGTTTTTTTGGGGGGTTAATTATGAGATTGTGTTGAGTTAGCCAAGTTTTGGTGTGTTTAAATGATGTTTGTGGGATGGTTAGTAGTTCAGTTGGGTTTTCAGCTGTAGATATAATGGTAGAGTCATCTGCATACTGTATGAGGGATGATTGGGGACAGGAGTTGTGAACTTCATTGATAAAGATGTTAAAAAGGAGGGGTCCAAGGATGGAGCCCTGTGGGACACCTGTTTTAATAGGGAGAAAGGGAGAGAGAGCAGAGAGCCATTTGACAGATTGGTGCTGGTCTGTGAGGTAGCTGCTAAACCAAGAAATAGTTGTTAGGGAAAGGTTAAGTTGAGAGAGTTTTGAGAGAAGGATTGGATGAGAGACAGTGTCAATGGCTTTGGGCAGATCTAAGAATAGACAAGAAATGAGTTTGTTGTTGTCTCTGGCTAGGGAGATGGTATTGGTGAAGGAGATGAAAGCAGTGGAGGTGTGGTGGTGTGGACAAAAGCCGTGTTGGGTAGGGTTGATCAGGTTGTGTTGTAGGAGGTGGGCCATGATTTGTTTGTGTACGCAGTGTTCTAGGACTTTGGAGAGGGGAGTAAGTATAGCAATTGGTCTGAAGTTTGAGAGTTCTAAGGAATTGCCACCTTTGTGTATAGGAATTGTATAGGATTTTTCCCAAAGAGTTGGAACAGTTGATTATTTGATAGAGCGGTTAATTAGGATGGAAACTGGGTATGCTATGAATGGTGCAGTGTGTTTTAGGAAGATGGATGGTAGGTTGTCTGCTGATGGGGAGCAGGGTTTGAGCTTGAGGAGGGTTTTTTTAATGTAGCTAGTAGGAACAGTGTTTAGGGAGGGGGGAGTTATCTTGAGGTGTTGTAATGTGCAGGGGGTGGGGTGTGGGAGAATTCTGCATTAGCTGATTTATTGTGTTGATGAAATAGGAGTTAAAGGAGGAGTCAGTTTCGAGGGGTGAGTTATTGGGGCAGGGGTTGGGTGTTGATGGATTACCTGGGTGGAGAATTTGGTTGATAGTGCTCCAGAATTTTTTAGGGTTACTGGATTGTGAGGACTGAGGCTGGTGATAGAAATTATTTTTGCCTTGATTAATTTGTTTTTTGGTGAGATTTCAGAGTTTCCTGTAGGTTTGGAAGTGGCATGGAGATTTATTCTTGGACCAGAGCTTCCACGTGGAGTCTCTTTTTTGTATGAGAGTATGGGTTGTGTATGTTAGCTAGGGGTAGTTGTGGGATTTGGCCATGACAGTATGTGGAGTGGTAAGGGAGTTCAGTATGTTGAGAAAAGTGGAGTTAAAGAATGAGATAGCATCATCAAGTGGTAATGTAAAGGTGGAAGTCCAGTTTATTTGAAAAAGGGTGTGATTAAATATGTCAGGGTTAAAAGTGGATAGTTTTTGGGATTCTTTGTATTTGTGGGGTTTGGGGATGTGGGGGGAGATTCGGAGGGTTTGTATTGGGCAGTGATTGCTGATGGAGTCAAGTAGTGTTTCAGCATGAGGATAGAGGTTGGGATTGGTAACAAGGATCCAGTCAATGATGGAGCTAGAGTTGGTGGATTTGTTAAGGAATGTGGGAGAGGAGATGAGCTGGGTGAAACCATATAGGTTTATGCTGGTGGAAGGGGAGTTACAGGTAAGGGTAAGCCAACTGATATTAATGTCACCCAGTATAATGTATTTGAATCTGTGATTATTCAGACATTGTTTATGATTGCCATTCTCCCGACTCAGTGGTGACTGCATTACGCTTCATGTTTGTCTGGATATACATATTAGCCGCCAATGTTGTGTGGGAACTAAACATATATCAAAAGTATTTTAAAGAAATTACAGGCACACATATCCATTGCAGCAATAACATGATGTCACTGCTTCAGGTAACTAAATATCTCACAATTTTAGCACCACTTGCACTGTGGCATGTTTATGTCAGACTGGTAAATAATAAACAAATACAAAGTATTTCAGACTTGGTCAAATAAACAACTGCTTACCATCTACAAACCACAACGGGCTGTTGGGATCAGTCTGTATTCTAATAGTGTGTCTAGAACTTGGAATAAAATTCCTATATCAATCAGGTCTATCACACACCTTCATCTTTTCAAACCATTACTAAAAGACATCCTCTCTGCCTCCTGGCCTCCTGGCTTTGTTGCTGCTCCTCATCTTTGGCATAGCTATCTAATACCCTTCATCACCTTTCTTATACCTCCCTTTAAAGTACTAAATCACTTAACTTGTTTATCCCATTCTAACACCTCATGTTATTGTACTTCATAAACTACTATACATACTTCTACTTGGCACAACCAAATTACTATTCCATCAGTACTTCTCTGTTAACACTCAGACTTGCTTATTCCCTCTAATACCACACTCTAATGTATTTTTTAAATTACTCCTACCAATATTATTCACCAGCCTTCTATCTGTAAATTTTCAATACAGTGAGGTATATTAGTGTTTGTAAATATCACTGCAAATTCTATTATACTGACTACTATGCTCTATATGCACTGTAAATGAGTTATACAATTTGTTATTGTATATATTGATTACATTGAATTTGTTTCCTTGGAACTTTTCTTCCCAGGCCTCCATTGAAAAAGAAGACCTGTGCCCAGTTGAACTTTCCCAGTGGACAAATGTCAATGAATAAATATCTGTTTTCTGATCCTAAAGCAGATTCTGCATTTATTTCCTTATCTAAACCTTCTGCTGATAAAGAGATTAAGGCTAACCCATTTCATTGTGTACCCTTATGCTGTTATGCATGAATGATACCCACAGTTGTTATAATATGTGCAATTACACTGGGAAAAGCCTCCATCAACCTATTTGTCTCATACAAATTGTTCCTCAATTACCCTATTTAAGCATAACTCAAAAAATTGGATGGGAAACCATAAATTTACACTGGGGGTTTCACCTACGTTTCTCTTAGACAACGAAAGTCAGTGCTGATCTTAAGATTTGCGTGCAAACAGAGACAATATATCCTGGTCCATAAGGGAACAAGGGTATAACATGGCTAGGCTTGTAGAGGCCTTACTGCCAATAGCCTAATAATCTCCTACGATCCTATGAACCTATGTACGCAAAAGTCATATGATGTAATGACTTCAGACAGATGGAGTCTCAGATTTCTTTGAAGACTTTCACAGTGGTACATGTGATTCATACATAATGTCATTAATCAGTGGACTTACATAGCTTGCACAGGTCAACTTAATACAAATGTACTAGCATTACATAAACAGCACTACATGAAAGTCATTACTATCAATTTTTACTTGGGAGAAAAAACTATAAACCCATTTTGTAATTTCCTGGCAATGAAGCTGTCATTCTGCAAATATCATGGTGTGAGTTCTCCTGGAGCACATGCATTCATTAATTACTTATTAAGCTTATCTGCACAGATGTAGTGCAGTACAACACAACCGAAGCAGTTTCTTTGACCAATAAACATTGTTATTGCACTGCTCACAGCTATGCGAACATTAACATAGTTACCTCCTTGTCATCATTTTGATATAATATAATTGTACAAATTATCATCAAATGTCTGCTCTTACTTCACACATTAATTTCAGTTATTTGTGACAAGCTCCATTACTGCGTCCTGTGCCAGACACGGACAGGGAAAATATGACCCACACTAAGGTAAACCACTACTGGGGAACAAAAACAATCCAAAGAACAAAAAACTCCAGAGCTGGAAACACTGACAAATTTCAAAGGTTTATTCACAGAACACAGTAAAAGAACGCAAAGCTTTCAGACAAGAGACGTTCTTCAGTGTGTAAGTAACTTAACAGTTCAAGCATAACTCAATTAATACCATTCAAACTAAAACCCATGTGACACAACCTCGATCCAAACTTCCATGTGTTCTATGAATAAACCGTTGAAATCTGCCAGTGTTTCCAGCTCTGGAGTTTTTTGTCCTGTGGCAGATATGGTCAATACTCAGCTCTGTAAAGTGTGTAGTATGATAGGTAGGAGTTTGAATCAAGTAACATCTGTCTGTCAGATAAATGTGCCATACAGGAGTGGCTTATGCAAAAAAGTATTTATGCCACTGTCAGAGGGCCACATTTTTAAGACATCACCCTCCAGTGTAGAGGATCCATATCAATTACAAGAGGAAACTGCTGTAAGCCCTTCAAGTATGTTCATCATGATACACAGTATGCCTATTTCTGTGGCATCAGAGGTTGATACATAGGTTTCTGATATCTTTCCTGGTATGTGTTCGAGTCTGGCAGGATGCAAATGTTGAGTATGTCGTTGATTGTTCACAGGCAATGTATAATTATTAAATGATAATGCTCTGTATTGCATATCTTCATGCAAACATTATGCATTACTGTAATTCTTTTCTTCACACTGTAGAGCTTTCTAGGACATGAGAATGTACATAACATGTCTTACTGGGTGGCACGATGCAGGATCCTCATAAAGTGTGACTGGGCCTGTGTTAGGACCCTTTCTTGTGTTTGTGTTGTTTACATGCTATCATGGCAGTTTTCAGTGTATTTTCCTGTGAGCATACTCAGTATAATATTGTAGTAGTTTCACTTCATTTAGGAACGGAGACCTTGAACTACTGAACTGTCATCAGATCTGTGCTGTCATTTGTCACTTGTGTGTTTTATGTTTTATTATATTACTGCTTAGGATGTACATGAGTATGCACCACATGTCTGCCTAATACATGGTTCAATATAATATACCCCCTTTGCATGGTTGCCAAATGACAATAAATGGCAAAACTTGTCTCTTTCTGATGTGCATGACATGACAGCTGTAGGGTTCAGTTGTTCTTGTTTATACATGATGAAGTGGAGAATACAAGAGTGATGTCTCTTACCACACATACCTTCCTTGTATATACTTGTCGTATTCAATAACTGCAGTCTATGCAAATAGCCCCTAAAGTATCCACTCTCCTTGCTAACTATTATCTCAACTCTGCACATTAACATTAATATCACATTTATGCTCCTTGGTTACAATGTTTTGTATCCATCTCACATCCTTTGTTAACATTTCCATTTTTAGTCATATATGTGGGTCAAGATTTGTCAACAGGATTAATTGTCATTACATCACTACGCAAGTATTTATGTTCAGAATATTTCTTTGTGACATAAGCACATTTGACTGCATTATCTGCGTATATGTTCTCCTTTTACCCTTCTCTCTTACTTATGTCTGCAGTGCTACCATTATATTCTGTGTACAGTCTCTCCATTTAACATCCCCTGCATGTTAATGCCTGTACACGACATGCCCTTACTTCATATAAGCTGTCCGCACATGCTTGCATAATGTGTTTGCTGAAAAACAATCTATTTTGTTTACATCTGTGCTTGTGCTTCCCTGCATATTGTCATTGCAGGTTACACTACTGCTGGCTACAAAGAGGTGCTTATAAATACGGAAGCATGGCTAGCACTGCTATTCATCACGCTAACACGCTTAAGTCAAGGGTTCAAGCACAAACTGCAGAATTGTTAATGAATTCCAGGGTTTATCTGTTACTAATTTATCTCCACAGTAATATATCCTATTTACTTCTGTTATATCACACAAACTTCTCTTAATTCTGTTGATTACTATGTCCATCTCTTTTATCAGACTTCTAACATTTTGGATCTTATTTACTTTCTGTAATCTATTTCGTTCATCAATCTTAAAATGTCTGTCCATCTCTACTAAATCAAACAGCTCTTCCCTTAGATCATTTCCTTCTAAACTGAGGGCACATTCTTTGTTTTCCTTCTCTTTTTCCTGTGTTCATTCTACAAAAAGTTCCAGACCATCTTCCTGTGACATACCCTCTTCAGATGCATCCTGCATCATCTGCTGCTCCTTCATATGGGAATTCATTGGCCCATCACTCCACAACATTGCCTGCGTCACAGTTGCCACAGTATCTTGCTCCTTCCTTTGTTGTACCACTTCAACTGAACTTTTCTATCAGTTTCCTACTGAAGACTCCAAAGCTTCATCAGATATTTCCCACTCTAGCCTCTTCTTAGTTTGGGGACTCATTGTTCCATCATGCTGTGACATTACCCGCATTGGATTTTCTACACTAAATCCTTCACTTTGTGGGTAATCCATGACTTCAGTTTCTATTTCTTTAACTTCTCCAGTACTAATTCTCTTTTCTATTTCTCCCTTTGTTTTCTTATTTTTTTGTACTGTGAAATGTTCCACATCTGGGTGCCTTTTCTTGTATTTCTACTGAAAATAAACCAAAAAAGTCCAACTGTCACACAAAATCACTTTATTTACAACACTGCAGAGCTTTTGAGTTCAAGACTCTTTATCAATGCATTTTGAAAGTTTTGGTTGTACAAATATTCTTCTTTCCTCTAATTTCTCTCTTAATCTTTCTAAATATCATCTATCTGGAAATTCTGGGTTCCTGCATAATAATAACAATATATAGCTTCATAGGTAAATAGGTTTATAGGTAGGTATAGTCTTCCTTGTCCTCAATAGGCCACTCTGTCATCTTTATGGCCTATCAGTTTTTGTGTTTTTTGTGCACTATTTCTTCCTCCTTCAACGGGGGGCATCCTTTCCCTTAGCATGGCCTAACCCCATTGCAGGAATGTTTGCATGTCTTGAGGATATTACGCTGCCATTTTTTCCTTTGTCTGGTGGGTATTCCAGAATTGGGCACTTTGTTTATTCTGAGACCTCTGCTGACTGTTTTTTTAACCTACCTCTCTTCATGATTTATGCTACATAATATAGAGTCTGTATATTGGTATCATCTTGGTGAGATTTGTCTGAAAGAGGGTCCACTCCGTGAAGGTACTCACCAAGACTTGAGGATGGATTCAGTTCCGGGAATACCTTTTTCCTTTTCTTGCTGATTTCATCATCTCTCCATTCTGACTCCTTTGTGTATGTGGTTATGTTTAGCTGATTCTTGTAGATGATGGCAATTCCAGTGGCCCATTTGTTTGTCCTCTCACTCCTACTAATTACACTGAAACCAGGTGGGGTCATTTCATTGTCATCCATGTTCTTTTTTAAGCCATATTTCTGCAGCTATGACTATGTCTGGGGAATATGTGGCAATACAAGCATGTATGTCTTGGATTTTGCTGCATATGCCTCTAAGATTTATATTTAGAAAGAGGAAGGTTGGACTTGGGGGATGGAAGAGGAAAAATGAATGGTACGTTTACTACTGTGGTGTTAAAGTTGTGTTGTTGCTGTTGTCTGACACTGGGGATTGGGTGAATGTTTCCACTCATTTTTAGAGTGGAACTTTTATGAAGAAAAATATGCAGCCAAATGCATTTGTGTTTTAGTTTCATTGGATTTTAGATTTAAGATAGAGTGTGGGCGGTGTTGTAATTGATATACTTGGTAGAGGTTAGTGTACTGAGTGTGAGTTTGTAGGACTGTTAATTATATTTAGTGGGGAGATATGCTAGTTAGTAAAGAATGCTAATATGCTGAGGTGGCACTCTAGTAGGGTTTGAGTGAGAGCCATTTTGTACGCCTTGCAAGATAGATTTTGCTGTAGAAATTAGTTTGCACTGTAAAATACTACTAGTACAAGAGTAGTTACAGATACAGCAGTATAACATCTTAAAGGGCATGCTGGGCTGCAACACTTTAAGAGAATGAGTTACAGACGCTAATTGTAGAGCGAATGCTATTGGGATATGCTCTGTTTGTCTGGATACAGAAATAGGTCTGGAGAAGTGTAGGGGTGGACTCGGAGTTATGATAGTTTAAATGTAGAGTAGGAAGGAATGAGTAGGAACTGGGGGTAGAGCAGGGGAGCAGAGTGAGCCCAAGCATAGAGAGGGTGAATGGAATGGGGCACAACCACTGAATCAGCAAGGCAGCAGTGCTGAGAGTGCTGAGAAAAAACAGTCGATAAGCTTTGGTTATGACACAAGCTAAGAACTTTACCAGAGATAGTAAACAACTGTATTGGATGAATGGTGAAACCAGAAGCTAAGAGGGGAAAGGAGAATTACGGGGACCAGTACACAAGTCCAGGAAGTCTAGCAGAAACGTGCACACGTGGTTAAATATTTAGTGGATTAGCTGCAAAATACAGTAGAAAAGGAAAAACAGAGGGAGTCGCCTGTAAATGAGAGCAAGGAAAGTAGTTTGTCCTGTTCGAGTGGAGGATGATAACAGCCTTCCCCAAGATCAATGTTTTTGTAAATGAGTGCTGCCTGGTATATGCCAAGGTATGCATGAAGCTTTGTGTGTGGAAAGCTCTTCTAGGGAGTAACTCAGACACAGTGATTGAGATCATTAGAGTCATTCATTGTGAGAGGTTTTTGTGTGCTTAACAAATATACAGTTACTAGAGATTTGGTCACAGAATTGTAAACGTTTTAAGAACATTAACTTGGGCTATAAGGAAACAGTTTAGTTCTAGGCTTGTCTGCATGCACTTGAACACTGCAGTATATTCAACATATAAATCATAGTTTTGTAAGACTGTGAGAGGGGTCAAGTGTAAGGAAACCAGTCATGCATGCTTTTACATAACTTCATTAAATGAATCCTTCTCTGCTATATACTTAGTATAAGGATATCATGGCCAGTCAGCAGATTTCTTTGCAAATAAGAGCAGCAATGAATATTACATTGTCAGCAACAACTGTTGTTAAGTAATAACACATGCCGTTGTGTAATTTAAACTTACAGTTAGCCCCCCCATTGTGTTCTGGTCATCTGATACGTCATGAAATTAGAGTTCATCAAAAGTAGGTAGCATTATTACCAACATCCTTTCACGTGTTATTGTTACAGTAAATTTAATTTCTTTCAGATGTTGAATTACAACTAAATAGAAAGTTGTTTGGATGTACAGTGTATTTATAGCACCATTTGTTTCACCTGACAAAGTGGTTATCTGAATCATACAGATGAGACAAAGCAAATGTCTGTTATCATTAGCTTTGCTAGAAATGCAATATGTTTATAATTTTCCTTGGTGTCCATTTCTGTTTTGCCTTCCTCCTTCTGGTTGATTTACACAGTAAGCCACTGTACCCACATATGATTTATAATCAAGGCAGATACAGAGACCAGAAAAAGAAGTTTACTCACTATAGCTCTGTGCTCATAGGAAGTGTAGAGATACAATAAATCTTAATTATAAGACATAAACCTATCCTACCTAGGGATAAATAGCAACTACTGCTTAGAGAACAGTGGACATTTTATTTAGCATAAGTGTCATTATACAATGACTTCTCATTAGTATTCAAAAGCATGCACTATGATTGGACAGCTCAACCAGCATGTCTGTTATAAATTGAGCATGTATACCAATAGAAAAAAGTCAAGCCTCTGAAGTAACCATTGAGCGGCCAGACTTTTCTGTTGGAATATGCTACAGAGAACAGAGCAAAATACAAGAAAAATCAGGTATGTTCTACAAAAGGAAAAGAGACAGAAATGTACCTGATGTTCCTTGTGTTACTGTGCTGTCTCCCTCCTTAAATCTAGATAGACTATCGTACCTCTCAACTGTCTGGATCTTTGCAGAATGCCCACATTTTTGCCTCATAGGTTTGGTGTTTTCCTGATTAAAAAAAGAAGTTTTCTGGCAAGCCACCAGGGATGGAATTCATTAAATAATGGCAGACAGTTGTGTTTTAGGCTTCATATCCTTCAGAAAATGCATGCTAAGATAAAATCTCTCGATCCAGCAGTGTTCTAACTCTTTTCTCCATCCATTGCTTCTCATAAACAGCACAGATATACTGTGCAAGCATGGGAACGTAATTCCCATGTGCATCCCCAGTACAGCAGAACAGGAGGAATGCTACAGTGCAGTTATACAAAGACATTATTGAAGAAAGGTAAGCAGTTTCTTTCTTAAATAATGTCATTGTATAATAGCAATTACCCACTCTTGAGTGTGGGTAATGTTGGATTTGCCCACTGTTGGCTTTGTTTGATCACTCAAGCTTCACATCAGGTGGACAACCACATTTTGAAACTTGCAATACAAAACATCTTAACTTACTTCCTTGCCTGGGGTAGGTAACACTTTGTATGCTTGCTATTTGTCAATGGCCAGCTCTCAGTTTTGCATATACCTCCTGCACTGCCTCAGTTCCATTCTAAACCATTTTTTTTACTTTAGATTTTCAGTCATGTGTAGCTCTTTTTTTTGTCCAGAATGTCCCCTTAAAAAAGTTTCTCTGTCTTCACTCAGCCATGACACCAGGCATGCAGCCTACGTCCCTACCACTTATTTCTTTATTTCTGATATCTTGTCAGTGAACTTCGCAAATAGATGTTATTCTTTTCTTAAATTAGGTTGAATGCCTCCATCCTAAGGATTTGATGCAACTATTTTTTTGTTACCATTGTTATTATTTCTAGAAAAGAATATTTTCTATTCCAGGACAGCATAACAGTTATGAAAAGTTACAGAGGGAAGGGTGCAACTTTGTTCATGTGTAATCCAGCTGCTTTTCTTTTGTGGCAATCTTACTGAGTGTAACTGCGGCCTTTGGGAGTTACTTGAGTAAGAGATCTGGCTCCTGAATCCTACAAGGCATTGCTGTTGACAAAGATACTGCCCTTCTCCAACATTGCAAATATGTGATTACAAATGGGGCAGCTGTGTTCTCTCCAAAATGTCTCCCAGAAAGTTACATGTTCACAGGCATTGTACTCTATCACTCCACCATTATACTCTGTTAATACTGATTTGTTTTCTAACCCTGCATTATTTTTATTATTTATAGTGTTTTGACCTTGTTTTGATTTTATTTTTGTCGTTTTGTTGTTTACTTTTATAACCTTTCTAAGATCCCCTGTTGAAGACAGTACTGATTCACTCTAAAATGTATTTACTTATAAAGAGTCAGACCTCATGCCACTGGGGGTGGATTTAGAGTGCTCTGGGTTTCTTCTCAATGTGTGGTATCCTTTTCTAAAAAAGAGCATTCCAGCTATCCTGCCAAGGCCTTGAATTCCAAAAATCGAAATGACTTCAGCAGTGAGGTAGGAGGTAGGTGCAGTAAGTAAAACTAAACAGAAAGAAAATATTGTGTACATATAAACCAAATGAGGAAATTCCTTTTTCAGTCAATATCTTGCAGCTGTTATTTGCTTACAGACGTCAATTTCAAGAAATCTGTAATTTTAGTCTTATAGATCAGGAGTTTTCTACCATTCAATTTGTAATGACTTACCAATATTTCCGTAAGAGACTCGTCAATCCACAGGAAATTCATTTAGGTTAGAAACTATGATCTGTCTTCTTATGGTTATTAAAAAAGGCCACTGCTAACCATTTCAGCAGAATTTATTCTGTTTCAAAGACACATGGCAGTGTTTTGCTACCTCTGTGGATGACCGTAATTTCTAAATCCTTCTTTTGCTCTCCCCCCAGCCTACCTCTTCTGGTGGCTCAGAATTCCATCTCCATTAAAGATTCTGGTTTTCCACGAGTTCTTGATAACATTTATCAGTGGATTTATATTACTTCAGGGAATACACTACATAACTGTTTATGAGAAATAGACTACAACCATGCCTGTATTTGTTCATTCATTCATTCATTGTCATTCAAGCAAAGCAGGGTCATGTTAGCTCCAGTCAAGATAATTTGCATATCAACGTATACAAGAAAGTGCACTCAGAATGCAGGAGGAGGGCAGACATACATAGGAAAAAGAACCACTAGGAGAAAGCAAAATATTATCCATCTATACAGATCTTTGTATAAAGTTCAGGGACTTCATTTATGATAGGGCATAGGTAAACCATATGCACGATCAGTGGTAGCAAAGGTTTCATGCTTTAGCAGAATTCATATAAAGAAGACTAAAAGAGATAAGTAGGTAGAGTGTTGGGGTGAAAAGTGACATAGGGCTTGTTTAAGAAGCATTTAAGTACTAAGAAAGAATTCACTAAGTGCAAGTATGCATACTTTTTTTTCAAAAAATAAAGAGAGAAAGATAGATGCAAATAACTAGAGAGACCATAAAGAAACATAGCTGAAGTATGTTTTTCCTACAAAGAGGGTTTGGTGATAGGGACCATCTTCCCGACCTACAGGAGGATCGGGAACAATGACAGAACTCAAGACTGTATGAGACATGTGTAAAGCAAAGACAGGGTTAAGTGAACAAAATAAGAAATCATCTGGTAGCTTAGTAAGAAATTATGTTGATCCAGAAGGTATGGAAATGGATATGCTACATGGCTCAGGTAGTCTTTGTCTGGTCTTATACTGTCTATATCTATGTAGGCATCAATATCCACGTCAAATGTATTCACTTTGTTTGTCTAAGTATCTATCTAGCTTCAGTCTGTCTATTTCTCTATCGCATCTATCAATTTATTTTCATTTCTTAACCAGGTAACTTAACTGATCTGAGGACCTTTTTTAGCAATAAAGACAACAGTAATTGATAACAACAGAATTTAACAGTTAAATGTAATGCATCTAAGAAAACAGGACAAAAAAGCTTATTATAGCAACACCCAAGATTCATCATCAAACAATCCAAAAAACTCTGGACATCCAAAAATATATTTCTCAATCCTGGAAAATCAACCTAATCCAGCCCATCCCCAACCAACACCTCCCAAAGCATTGCTTCACCATTTAACCCACATTTTATAAGAGCAATCTTTCTCCTACAAAGTAAAACTACTACAAATGCAGCTATGCCACCCAAGTCATTGAAACCACAGCAGACCTTTACATTCACTCCAGTACCACCATCTACATTTAAAAAAAATACCTATGCTCTCTGAAGACAACAACCACTGCTCCTGACCACTTTCCATCTCAGTACCTCAAGCTCACTGCAGATAGCCTTGCATATCATGTCCTGATTCTAATAAACTGCTGTATCCAAGAAAAATATGTCCCCACGTTATGGAAAAAAAAACTATATAATACTCCTCAATAAAGGCAGCTCATCAAACTAACTGTAAGGACAATGAGAAGGAAGCAGCGCCAATAAGGAGAAGTACAGCTGAACCAGACAAACCTTCACAATTACGATAATGCGTTAGTATATTATAAATTGCTGAAACACCACCACAACGTACCAACGATAATCCTTTATTGACCTAGGTTTCGTTCGTTCCTACGAACTTCATCAGAATACATTCAAACATTCATCCACCACAATTTTATACTATTTTGCATTTTCTAAATTGATTAATTAACACAATTCCCTTAATTAATTAGATGACTTTGTTACTTAAAGGGATATCACGTTAACCATGAAAAATAGTACTCAACATTAAAATCCGCTTCATAAATCCGCTCCAATATATATAAAACTATGTACATTTAAAAACTATAACTTAAAACCATTACAGAAATGTATGTATATAGCAACCCACATCCTATATATATATGAATAATGCAACTTATAAATGCAAATAAATTATAACATATGATAAATAACTAATCATAATATAAATATACTATATATAAGACTATGATAAACTCACTATAACTAATACCAAATATTTAACATAAAATAACTATTATATAAATATTATAATTATAAGAATGTTACAAATGTTATAATCTTGTGAACTTGATAGATCATATATACATAACTAAAATACATACATTTTGAACACATAATTTGATTGTGTTCAACATGAACAATATTATATATTATTATGATGTCTTATATAGATGTAACCATATGACTTCAAGACATATACTTATTACATGTCTATAATAATTATTAATATTAATTATTACAAACTCTCGTATATATATTAATTACCATTTATTTTATTGATCCTTAATAATGGCATAATCGTAAAATATTCATTCAATCCTGGACAATTATATGAATTTAATTCAAGTTGCCATCTTAATTCTTCCATATCTAAATGGTATTTTGTAATCTTCCCTTGCTGATCATATTGTATTTGACTAATGACACAAAACTTGAATTTATGATCAACATTATCCATAACATGTCTTGCTAAAGCATTCGTAGTTTTTTGATGTTGTATATCCAAAAGATGTTCTCTTACACGATCCCTAAAATACCTATTGGTTTTTCCTACGTAAAAAGCTTTACACTGCTGACATAAGGCCAAATACACGACATTCATTGTGTAACAATTATAATGTCCTTTTATATTGATTCTGCAACCATTTACAAATACCTCATTGCCTGTACAGTTTATATGGCTACATATAGTACATTTCCCACATTTATAATTCCCTTTTTGTCTACTCATACTTGTATCCTTGCTACTTTTGTGTTCCAATAAATTTTTAAATGATGGACTTTTTTTATATACAAATTTTAATGGTCCCTGAAAAAGTTGCTTCCAAATTCTATCATTTGCCAACAAATTCCAATTTTTTCTTATTATTGATTCTATATTTTTATAGGAATCATTATAAGTAGTTATGTATAAAGGAACATTTTTATTTTTGTCTTCGATATTGGGTGTATTAATACTTATTGATTGATTAGTAATACCAGATATTAATATTGATGTATATGTACCATTTTGCCTTTTTTCTTTAACTTCATAATATATCTTCTCACATAATTGTTTCGGATAACCTCTATTTGTGAACAATGTTATTATATACTGTAATTCATTATGAAAATCCTCTTCGTCACTTACCATCCTGGCAGCCCTGACCATCTGCCCTTTAACAATGGCTTTTTTCTGATGGTCAGGGTGCCAGCTATCAAAATGTAAATAGGCATTTGAAAATGTGGCCTTTCTATGAATTTTCGTTTTCAAACTTTTTGTTTCTTCATTGTATAATATGTTCACATCTAAATAGGTTATATTATCCTTACTACACTGATAAGTAAATTTTAAAAATCTAACAGTTGTATTAATGTATTCCAAAAAGGACTCTAGCGTGTTTCTATCATAATTCCAAATGATAAAAATATCATCAATATATCTGGTATACATCTTAATATGCTGGTAATATTCTGATTGAAACAAATAGTTGTTTTCCCAATAACTTATGATTAAATTAGCATACATGGGGGCACATGGTGCCCCCATTGCTATTCCACTTATTTGCTGGTAGTAACACCCTTCAAAATATAGGAAATTATTTTTAAGAACTATTTCCGTCAAATTAATCAATGTATTAATTTTTTCTTGTTCATATAAATGTGTCTCGAACAATTGTTCTTCAAGCTATATTAAACCTATATCATTTGGAATACATGTAAAAAGGTTGCAGACATCAATGGTAACAAATATACATTCATCTTCCATTTTGATTTTATTAAGTCTATTCAAAAAATCCCATGAATCCTTGGCAATATATTTAAATTTTGTCATACTTTCCTTGAAAAAATAATCCAAATAGTGACTTATATAACAAGTTTTACTTCTTTTCCCATCCACTATGGGTCGAAACTGAAGATTATTGAGGCCTTTATGTATCTTTGGTATACCAAAGATACCACTAATTATTGGGTATGCATTATGTAAATATTCATGTTCTTTTTCTGATATCTCACCCTGATATAGCATATCATCCAATAACATATCTATTCTTTTAAAGGCTATATTAACTTGGTTTTTACTCACTTCCTCATAAGTTTCACCCAATAACATGTTGGTCATATAAGTGCTATAGTCATTACTATCAATTATGACCATACCATTACCTTTATCTGGCCTCATTATCCTTATATTTGTATTATTACTTATTTCTTCAAAAAGAAGTTGTTCTTCATTTGTCATATTTGAATGTAATTTATTTTTATATGTTTTATGAAATCTTCTCATTTCGTATTCACTAATTTTTTCAAACATAGTTATATCTTCATTCATGGGTGGATTAAAAAGACTAGGTTTTGTAAAATTGTTACACTGTTCATTTTGGCCTTCCATTTTGTTCTGAAAAAATACCTTTAAATTCAATTTTCGTGTAAATAATTTTAAATCAAATATAGAATCCACTAAATTTCCTTTTTTACAAGGGACAAAACTAAATCCTTTAGAAAACAATTTAACATGCTTTCCACTGATAGTTAAAGTAGAATAATTGAATATTCTGAAGTCTTTATTGTCATTGGTTACTATGACTGGATTACTTAAAAATACATGTTCATTAACATTTATTACATTTTCACCATTAACTATATTGTCATTCACAATTTCATGTGTATTTGAATCCAAATAGGATTGAATATATATATCTGGGTTGCAATCTATAAAAAAATTGACTTCATAAATTTTCTCCTTGTTATAACATCCATATCCATGTGTTTGTTCAATCAAATCTGATGCCATAGCCCCACCTTGATTATAATCAGTTTTACTCATCATATCATCATATTCATAAATACTGAGGTTCATTAATTCACTATCTACAATGGTATTAGAAGCTTCTTGATCTTTTGCCCCCACCGGTATACATATACATTCACATACATTCATGGCATCATTGCATCTAGATCCTATTGCACAAGCAGTAGTACTGTATACGGATTTTTTAGTGGTACACATGTTATATTTAAAGATGTTTTCATAACTGAATTTACTACACAAGGTATTGTTGTTAAAGGTACTCACATTAGTTGTATTGCCATCTACACAATGAACTGCATTAACATATTGTGGTTCACAGTTTTTACTACTATCCGTTGGTATAGCAGTTAATGATGGATAACTATTTATTTCCGTTTCCAACCTTGCGTGTAGTTCCCCAAAAAAGTCTTTTTACGTTTTGTTCCTGTGTATTGATGTTCCTGTTGATTTGTAAAGTTCATTTGATGTTTAAGTCGGTTGGATCTTCTAACGCCCTCAACCGTCATGTTTCCACTTTCATTTTGAACTTCCATCTCGTCTTCCCCTTCGTAAGGCGGATTGACGTCATCCGCAACTTCCGCTGTGCGCGCTTGTGTTCTGTTGCCATGGTGTTGTTCGTTGTTATTAACGGATTTTGGGTATGCTTGTTTTGTCGCATATCTATTAGTGTCTCTTTGTATTTTTAAGTTTTTCTTCTGAAAAAGGATATCACAACTGTGTGTGACATCCGTGATGATATGTGAGTATTGATCGTAATACTGCTCAAACAAAAGATCTTTCGAAATGTCTCTATTGAGAATTTCTAGTTCACTAAACAAACTTTCAATTTTAATGTTGTTATATTTAATGATTATCTCCATTAGTTGGATACCACATGTATCGAAAAAGGCATGAAGTTCATTAAGCATATGTTCCTGTTGTTCACTGCCATTTGGATATCTCCAAAGGCATAGCCCTTTCGGAACAATACCCAACTCTATGTTCCGGGTCAAGTAACTGTTCTCTAATTGAGTTCTTTTGAGTTTAAACAACTTAGTTTCAAATGATTTCAACATTTCATGCATGGATTTGGAAGAACCCATAACATCCACAGCTGTACGTGGTGGAGAGTTGTTACTATGAAAACTATATTTGTTAGTTTTCAAAAAGTCAATATTTTTAATGTCATAAACATGGTTACGTTTATCTGGATTACCTTGAGTAGTTCTTATGGGTGGTGTAGGCTGTGTAAGGGGTAAGCCCAAGCTATCCCCTGAGTTATTCACTCCTTCCGCATCTCTAGTAAGTATTTGTTGAATGAGAACTGAATGTTCTCTTAAGGTTTCCTGTATTTGCTGCAACAAACTCCCGACATCCGCCGAGCCACTCTCGCCAGCCATGAAAAAAACAGTAACCAAAAACGAACACAAGACTTGCTGTAAGGACAACGAGAAGGAAGCAGCGCCAATAAGGAGAAGTACAGCTGAACCAGACAAACCTACACAATTACGATAATGCGTTAGTATATTATAAATTGCTGAAACACCACCACAACGTACCAACGATAATCCTTTATTGACCTAGGTTTCGTTCGTTCCTACGAACTTCATCAGAATACATTCAAACATTCATCCACCACAATTTTATACTATTTTGCATTTTCTAAATTGATTAATTAACACAATTCCCTTAATTAATTAGATGACTTTGTTACTTAAAGGGATATCACGTTAACCATGAAAAATAGTACTCAACATTAAAATCCGCTTCATACATCCGCTCCAATATATATATAACTATGTACATTTAAAAACTATAACTTAAAACCATTACAGAAATGTATGTATATAGCAACCCACATCCTATATATATATGAATAATGCAACTTATAAATGCAAATAAATTATAAATTTATCAATCAAGCTCATCAAACTAAGCTTGCAAACTATAGATCAATCACAATTCTTTCACCCTTATCCAAAATCTTGGAATGATGCATTTGCTCTCAACTTACTAGATATATTACTTCTCATAACCTCCTCTCTCCTTCAAAACATGGTTTCAGACCCAATCACAGTACAACCACTGCCCTTCTAAGGTTCACAGATGTAATAAATCACAAACAAAAAAAAATCAGGTCTTCTAACCTCAGCCCTATTTCTAGATCTATCTAAGGCATTCAACACAGTCAATCATTAAATTCTCTTACTAGCCTCTTTGTATGGACTATCACACTACTTAACTGTTTTTTTAGTTACCTCACTAATGTGTCCCAAGCAACAAAATGACAAGATGATTTCTCTTCTTTCCTTCCGTATATATTAGGTTCCATAAGGCTCCATCCTAGGACCACTACTGTTTAACTTATTTATCAGTGACTTAAACACATCAGCCAACGAGGCTACCATAGTACAGTATGCTGACAACTCCACTCTGATATGTGTTGCTAGGATACTATTCATGCTCCAAACACTCAACCAGAAATTTTGCCCTTCATAGAAGTTTGGTTCATCAACTCACAACTCCTCCTGAATCAAAAAAAAAACTAAACTACTACTGTTCACCCCCAACTCTGTCTCTCTGCCCAAAAACTACCTTTAATATATTAACAACAGCACTATAGAACTGGTAGGTATGATTATAGATGACCATTTGATATTTGACTTCCACCTTCAGCAAACCATAAGAAAGACATAGTAAAAGCTAGGTTGCATCAATAGAGTAAGACACTACCTGATTGGACCTGCTAGATAAAACAGACACTTTTGTTGTAATTCCCACCACTTTATATGCCTCTCCTATCCTAATCAATCTCAACTCCTGTCTATCAGCCAAACTAGAACAATACTACAATAAAGTAGTCAAATTCGTAACCAAACATTATAGATCACATCGCTGCTTCTCTCTAATACAACTTAACTGACTCAAGCTAGATAATTCTCTGCTGCACTCACAATTAATCATGACCTTCAAATTATTGCACACCCCTGAAAAATTCCCATCTCTTCACTCCGTCATTCAACATTACTCTACTAAGAGACTTGAACAGTCCACCAACAAATCATTACTCTCCATAACTAAACTGAACAGCAATGCAGGAAACTCCCTATATTCACACTACTGTGCTAATAGTTAGAATACCATCCCACTCTACTTAAGAAGAGTCTGCAACCTGAAAGACTTTAAATGCCACCTGAAGCGACACTTGATAGATAAATGGCTCTGCACCTGTACCGCCCTTGGTTAAACTTGTACTAATATAGCTGTATGAATTTGTGCCATAGCTCTACTACACAAAACTTAATATACTATATTCACAACTATACCATCCTCTGTAATCTCATCTCCATTATCTTCCTTGTGCCCCACACACACACCTTTCCTTTCATTGTGTTGCTTAAACTGTTTGGGCCCAATTCCAAAAGACTTGCTCTCAGTTTACATGACCACTTACACTGAGAGCAGGCTAAGGGCAGATGTTTTGGAATCTGGCCCCCTGTACAAGCCTCTTTATAGATGGGCCTTACACCAAAGTGCATAACTTACACTGCAAGCAAGTCTTTTGGAATCAGGACAGACTTACACTGAGAGCAACTCCTTTGGATTCAGGCCTTTTATCTTATCTTCATATGTCCTAGATTTTGAACAAGTCTCTGTAGTTACAATTATTCTTGCATAAAACCTATCAATCTATGCATACTGATGATACTGCTGTGTATATACCTCCTTGATTTAAAATATGTATCAATATACAACCCATGTGACTGTTATTTTAAATCAAAACTTCTTGCAAATTATGAACTGATGAATGATGTGACAGGCATCCTTGGCTCAAATGTACTTCAGCAATAATCATTTGAGAAATATGGGACTCTTGTTATCAATAACTGCACATTTCTCAAGGGAAAAGCAAAATAAATAAATGCTGTGCTTGAAGTACAAAACCTTTTCTTAGAAATATGTCTTATTGCACATGGCATTATGCAGATCATTAAAAAGAGAGATTTATCACACAAGATTTTCATATATCTTAAAATGCAGTTTAGAGAGAGGAATAACTGCAGTTAATGACTTCCTGCTTAACGGGAAATATGCTTCTGTATACAGTTTCAAAGGACATTGATTGATTGGATCATCTGCAGTAGAAAGAAAGGCAATAGTGAAAAGCCTTAAGGTAATGCAAGTGTTGTCTTTATTATAAAGTTATGATGCTGAGCAGATAAAAGGCGTCGTTAGGTAGTAGATGAGCTGTTTATAAACTACTTTTCAACCATTATAGAGACAAAAGGGAGAAGAGAAGTGGACCCATGGTCAGATGACTGACAGCCTTGGATTTCTTCAGCTGACAAGGATCACTTTATAAATGCCCAGCTTGACATCATAGAGAGACATAGGCTGATGATGTAGTGTTCAGGCCTGACACTAAGAGACAGATATACATTTTTAAGAAGCATTCGTACAGTTGGTCAGCAGCAGTTTTCTGTATCAGGCATTTGCTCAATAAGGGTGATAATGTGCTTGGGTTTTATCCTTTAAAAAGTATATATGTTTTGGGAATGAACTCTTTGTCAGGCCTCTTGATAAATAATGGCAATATGGGAGGTGCACATTTGAGAAGCAGAAGGAGAAAAAATATGTAAACGAAGAGATCAGCTATGTCTGATCAGGGGAACTCAAAGAATTAGAATATGTTAGAAGAGTAGCTTGATTGCCTCTGCCTACTAGTGCCTACTTATTTTTGCACTAGAATCTGTTTGCATTAAAGGCAATGTGGGTAGGAGGCTTATGGTGAAAGTAGAGGGCTTTATTTGTTTCCATCACATATAGAGGGAGAAGTATGAAGTCTTTCAGCGAAGACAGCTCTTTTCCTGGAAGACCATGTGGTATCATATAACTTTATAATCTGGCAGAACATGGTGGTCCACTGTTTGTGTTACTACTTTATAAACTTTCTGGTGACTAAAGAGAGATGCGTTAGTAAAATCAGCCAGGGTGGTATGAAGACCATTCATTTCAAGATGCATTTTCAACAAGAACACAAAATAGAAAATGTATGGAAGAAATGAAGTAGGCAAGGCATAGAGCCCTCACTCACTTACTCTAAAACTCCAACTCTCTACCCTAAACCTAAAGTCCCCAGTCACTCCTTTATCCTAAAACTTTCCTTATGCTCCCTAAATCTAAGACTTTCTTCCCATTCCTTAAACCTAAGACTCCTTTCAATTTCCTAACCCTAAAACTTCCTTCCTGTTCCCTAACCTAAAACTCCTTCCCTAAACCTAAAACTATCTTCATGATCCCTAACCCTGTAGCTCCCCTCTCTTCCATAAACCTAAAACTCTTTTGGTCTAATAAAGACTCTGACCCTTCCCTAATTCCTCCCCACCTGCTTGCCCAAACACACATTTGAGTTTGAGTATAAATAGCAGCATACATGAATGCTTTGAAATGGAGCCCCTGTAGTATGCACTAGTTATTCATATTTGGAATGTAAGAATAAACAATGGAATTCCAAAAGTGCAATTAACTAGACAAAATATTTGTGAAGCAAAGTGTGTTAAAAATTACAGTATCAAATAAACTGCAAGAAAACAGCTGACAGAATTATAATACATGCAACAGAAGTATATATGTAGCTTCTTCTACAAAGACTTTTTTCATTATCTTATACGTTCGTAGGTTCATAGGTAGGTACTAGGCTATCGGCCCAAGGGCCTATGTAAGCCTAGCCAACAAGGTTCTCTGGCTTATGCCACCCAAGAAAGTTATTTTCCTGTGCCACTATCGAGCAGAGACACAGAAGTGTTTCCTGGGGTGTATTTCCTATTTCCCATCCACTCATCAAGATTTTTCTTGAAGATTGCTAATGAAGAACCTTGCTTGACATAGATGGGTAGCCTGTTCCAGAGTATGGGAAGTCTCTGGGACAGGAATCTATCCCTCCAGCATGTCCTGTTTATTGTGGTGACAAGGTTTAGGTCCCTAGAGCGTGTAGCTCAGAGGGATTGGAATTTCTTTAGGTGTAGCATGTCCAACAGCTCTGGGTTTGACATAGCTTTATATGTTAGGCAGACATCACCTCGGAGTAGGCGATATGCTACGGAGTAAAGCTGGAGTTTTTTGAGGCGGTCAGTGTAGGGCATTTGTTTGAGGCCAGTAATCCTCTTTGTGAGGTACTTCTGTAGCCTTTCCAGCTGCTGCAGATGTCTTGTGAGGTACATTCCAAAAGGGGCATTGTACTCTATAATGGGTCTAATGAGTGTCGAGTAGAGGGGAACAATGACCTCTTTTTTCCTGGATGCGAACCCCTTTATAATGAGGTGTGCCATGTAGAAGAACTTCCTGACTACTGTGGCGATGTGACTATCAAAGGAGAGACTACTGTCCACCTGGGTCCCAAGGTCTCTTATCACACATTTGGTGTTAAGTAGATTGCTGCCTATGTGGTAGTTCATGGGTATGGAGTTTTTACCAAAGGGGGTTACACTGCACTTTTTGGCATTGAGCTTGAGGCCATGGCTCTGACACCAGGCATCTGTCTCAGTGAGGCCCTTCTGTAGGATGTCCACATCATTTGGGGACTTGACTATGGCTCCTAGTTTGCAGTCATCTGCGAACTTTGTTAGCCAGAGGCCTTCTGTGTTAGCCTGTACTTTAGAGAAGTAGATACCTAACAGGAGAGGTCCCAGGATGGAACCCTGTGGTACTCCACTTGTCACTGCTTTGAGGTCAGATTTGTAGTCTGCAACTTTTACAGTGTGGGTTCTGTCAGTGAGCCAGTTGGCAACCCATCTTGTGATGCAGGGATTTATACCTAGTTTAGTGAGTTTATCTATAATTCCATAATGGGGAATGGTGTCAAAAGCCTTGGTGAGGTCAAGATAGGCTGAGTGAACCTCTTTACCCTCATCTACGGCTTTGGTGACTGCCTCAAAGAAGTCGATCAGGTTTAGGAGACATGATCTGCCTTTCACAAACCCGAACTGGGTGGGATTCAGAGTTTGAAGGTTATCAATGTCTTTGTTTATGAGTTCCATGATGATACGTTCCATGGCCTTGCAGACCAGGCTCGTCAGGCTAATAGGTCGATAGTTCCCGGGATCAGTGGTAGCTCCCCCTTTGTGGAGTGGGATAACTGTTGCTGTGTGCCATTCAGTGGGCACAAAGCCTGATGTAAGGCTATTATTGAACATGGTGCTTAAGTGGGGAGCCAGTTCATTCTGAAGTTCATGTAAAACGCAGCCTGGGATGTTGTCCGGTCCCATGGATGCTGTGTTTTTGGCTTTAGAGAGTGCAGCTTTTACCTGCGTAGTTGTGATTACAGGGACTCTGCATTCTTCCTGTATAGATACTGGCCCTTTAGGGGGTGGAGTGGGGGTAAAATTAGCACTGATTATCTTATTTTATTATTATTTTATTATTATTTTATTTGTATTATTTTATTATCTTACCTTAAGACATTATCTTCGGGGGATTCAATAAAACCCACAAGGTCATTATTTACCACGATGCGCACACAGTAGCAATGAAATTTAAATTCAGTAAGCATCATGTAGAGGTGTGCCCCCCCATCCGCAAACAAGGTAAAAACCATAGCATGCTAATTAGGGTCTACATCATATTATCAAAACTTCAATCCATCGAACACTTTCTTTATCAACCTATTTTCATTGAAACCTGAATTCATCGAAGGATCTTCCATCAAACTTTTTCCGACCGTAAGTAACCAGTGGGCCAACCTAATGACTGCATCAAAAACAGAAAAATTTAAAACCCACTCTAGTGGGGGGCTACATTCCCCACCCTCCCAACTAAATATACCATCTCTGAGATTGCCCTATAGTGGGGAAAAGGATAAATTCACGATGATGGCCTACTAGTTACTTAACGTGCGGAAATGTTCGATGGAACGATCGTGTGACAAATTCAGGTTTCAATGAAAACAGGTCGATGAAGAGTTGTTCAATGGATTTAAGTTTCAATAATATGATATAGACCCGCTAATTACAGCATTAGCAGCTGAATTTCATGCTAATCAACCAATCCAACATGGTGGATGTATTCAAAAAGCTATAAAGCATCGGTGTAGACTTTGTGCTGGTTTTTCTTGTGATTTCCAACTTTTGTAATATAGCCACGGAAAGTAGTCTACATAGGCAGAATGTTAAGGGCTGCTGGTGCTTTAATTCATTTGTATGTGCTACAGGTGGAAGCCAATGTTGCTGCTGCTGCTAACTGGCCTAGGCTGAGAAGGAGAAGAGTTTTCAGGCTCCGATTAACTTTTCACAACCTACATGATGTGGAAATTGTACAATGATACAGGGTGGACATGGACACACTACAGGAAATCTGCAACCTCTGCTGTCCTCAACTAAGAACCAGAGCCAGCTGAAGGGAATCCATCTTTGTGGAGACAAAAGTATGTGTAGCCCTTAGAATCTTAGCTACAGGTACCTTTTAGAGACCAACAGGGGACATTTTGGGGGTGTCACAGACATCAACATCCAGGATCCTCCACCAATTCCTGAATGCCATGCTACAACATGCTAGTGACCACGTATATTTTTCTCATAGTTCTGAGGAGAGGGCCAAAAATATGCATACCTCTCAATCTGGAATCATGAAAAATCAGACAAAGGCTCATTAAAAATAGATACAACTGGCCAAGAATCTGTATGCTGATCAACATAAAATTTGCATATATAATTATGTAACCACACACACTCCAACGGAATTGTGGGAAAACCAACTTTTAAACGCAAACTAAAGAACAGACAAAATATGATCAGGAAACACAAAATAAACAGAATAGTGTTTTATTTATAATATTTGAACTTGTATCAACTTTTGAATTTGTGCAAACTCCAAAACTAAAATACAATTTTCTTTTATAAAAATTGAATTAACTGCTTCAGCCTTCTACAACCAGGAAATAAATGAGCTGGTTTAAACAGAGGAAATCAGCAGATAGTACAGACTGAGCATTTTTTGGTAAATGCAATCAGTTCTTTCAAAGCAGAGAAGTGTAGTAAGTAATTGAATTCAAATAACTGTAATACCTTAGAATATACAGATTTACCTAACACTAGGAATACATTCAATATTATTTCTACAAAGATCATCATTATGAAACAATATTTTCTATGGAAAATATTTAAGCAATCCATTGCAGAACTATCCATATAAACATTGCCTTTGAAACACATACATTTAGGCTCCTGAACTAACATTGCATTTAGCTGTTATTATTCTCACTTTGTCTAGTTTTCTGAGATACATTTCTACAAGATTCAGGAACAATTTTAGAAAAGTGTTTCATTTGTGGTAAAGATTAAAGGGAGGTCTCAGTCGTTTAGTTACTATGTTGTCTCTAAATTAATACAAGGTAAATTTAAATATAAACTTACTTTGCAAACGTGCACAGCAACTCATATAAAAGTTTAAAAGTCAGACATATCCACAGAAAATGTCTCCTGTAGTAAATGGTAACCATTTTTTTAAATGTGTAGCAATATTCACTGGGAAGGAAGAAGATGACAAACTTTAGGATTTTGTGTTTGGTGACTTGCAGTATGTGGGTTTTCTGGTAAAAGTAGGGCATTTAATGGTAGGCAATATTCTAATCTTAGCAAAAGAATATTATAATTTGCTAGGACCTCCAAAAGTCATTCTCCATGGCCTACTGATCAATGGTGTAGTTAGAGTTTGTGCTGCCCAGGGCTGTCTTTGAGTTTGCCGCCCTTCCCCCTCACAAAATTATGGTTGAATGGGCCCCCCCCATACAAAGCCCTCCCCCTGCAGCCATTCCAATGTCCCATTACTTGGATATTTCTCCCCATTTACCATAAACACTAATGTGTATACTGCTTTATGCTTTATTCAACAATGATTATTTGGATTTCATTTAAAACTTTTATTTTACATTTTATAGTACAAACACTAATGGACATCTGCTAAACAAAGTAATACAGTCTCACAATGAAAATAGACTTAGCATTAAAACTTCTCTGCCCTTGAAACTCACATTCATTGAAACAGCATTGAAACCCACATTCAAAGAAATGCATCTGACCAGTGGTGGATAAAGATTACCTTTGGGCTGTTTTTAAATCATAGGCCCCTTCCACACATATTTAGGACCATGTAAATATATATGTGCTCTTTGATACACCTTCCTGATTGTATTAAGTTATATTCCTTGTATAATACAGCACACTTGTTAAAGCGCATTTTAAATTTATTGTTTTGAACACTTTTCCAGTAAGCAATGAAACAAAATGTATGAACACATAATGATAAAACTGCCCAATTCAGTGTATTTCCATCATAAAATTCTACTCAAACTTCTGTCATTACAATCTGCCAGTATCAGTAAATATGCACAATTTCTTCCGAAGTAAAACTCATCAAAAAAAATTCACATTAAGAGATCTGTAAGTAATGAAGAGGTTGCGATTAGCAAACTACTGTATAATTCATTGTTTCATCTACAAATAAAGTGCCTGTTGCTCTTGGAGAATAAAGTGCCTATGTTACATTAAAAAAATGATAAGGTAGTAATATTGCAATAGGGAATGGATGGCAAACTGATAACAGGCTCATAGTTGCTAGGTATCTCTGCAAAAGAGGACATTCTCAGGACTGCAGCATCTACCCCCTTTAAAAGTACAACATAGTACAGTAGGAACAATCCATGTATATAATGGATTAGTAGAACCCATAGCCTTCTGCATCAAAAGCAAGTATACTACCTGTTGTGATAGTAACAACACAAACAAACTTGACATAAGCAGCACAAAACTTCTCTCTCCCTTAAGAACTATGTAGCACAAGAAATCTGGAAAAAGCCAAAATTTATTGGGGGGGGGGCAAAGGCTCAAAACCAGGGACACATTTTAAACATTGCTTGTATAATCTTAGAAAATTGCTAGAATAAAATATTTTGTGTTACCATGCATTTCCTGAAAGATAGGAAGACTGAAACTTAAATGGCTATCATTATTTTATGAATTCAGTTCTCAATGATTTGCCAGAAAATCACAAATTTTAAGAGGAACAGACCAAAAGTATGAGCCAAACATTCCAGACATTCTGTGAAACTTTGGACAGTTGAGAAGTATGGATTTAATGCCTTGAATCACAAGTGGTGGTATGGGTAGAGAGTTTAGTTTCTTGCTTCTTGTACCTAAGGTACAGGGTTTGAGTCTGAGTAACCCTAACCAGTTATACCTAATGGGACATTTTACACACACACACACTGCACTTCAATGCGGTGAGAGATGCTGTAGTAAACATTCCAAAGTACCGCCTGGGGCAGACCGCTCCTCTCACCACTATCTTACAGTCTTTCTGCCTTACCTGGAGGAGTTGGGGGAAGAAAGATGTGCTGTGCCTGAAAAAAGAAGAGAAGACTTATAAACCTGCGGACTGATCCAACTCTGCAGCTCTTGACTGCTGCACTCAAATAAGTTAAATTAAGTAGCAATGAATGGCTCAGCAGCTGAATTCTGACAGACTGTTAGTCTGCTTCATGAAGCTGATGTCATCACGCATGTCCTGCACATGATAATGTCAGAAAACAAATTCATTCATTCAAAAAAAAAACTTAAACCCCCCCCCCAGGAATTTGGAAATTGAAGGAGCCACTCCGGAATTTGTGGCACAAAAACTTTTGCCCTCAAAACTGGTATTTACCAAGGAGTTAGGTATGGTTGAGAGGTATGAACATATGCCAGAGTTCTACCATGTAGCACACTACCTTGAAGGACTGGGTGCTACATATGGCACACATATAGAAATGAAGGCACCACCCGGGGAACAGGGTAGGCTCTATATAACAGAAAGGGCTACCACTTTATCAGCTGCCAAGTCATGTGTAATGCCAAGGGAATCATCTTGAATATATATGCTGGTGACCCTGACAGTTGCCACAACTCATATATCTGGCATGCCTATCAACCGTACCAAATTACTCAGTTTATATCAAGTTTTGTGGTCCAAATAATAGGGTGCCATGATTCCCGAGTGGCACCCCTTCATTTCCGACTTTTTCTTGTTTGTTTCTTTAGCTGACATCATCATGTGTGCAATAACGTCAGCTCCGTCAGTCTACTAGCCTGTTGGAATTGAGCTCTGCGAGTGGGAAGAAGACTGTTTGGATGGTAACATTTATTTTTCGAGGACTGCTGCTGCTTGAATTGGAGATCTGTGAGTTGAGTGACTGCTTGAATGGTAATATATTTATTATCTGGTCTATTTATTTGCGAGTTGAGGTAATGAAGCTTTTCAAATCTGGACTGCTTGAATGGTAAAAGCTAGTGAAGCTTTTTATTGTGCTTATGTGAACGGCTTACTGCTTTGCTTTATTGAGCTAGTGTGTTGCAGTTCAGTGTTTTGTTTTGCTTAACTGTTGTGGGGGGCTGTGTGTGTGTGTGTGTGTGTGTGTGTGTGTGTGTGTGTGTGTGTGTGTGTGTGTGTGTGTGTGTGAGTGTAAATGCCCCAGGTGAATACACCTGGTGGCTAGAAGTACTCAGGCTCAAACTCTGTACCTTGGGTACAGGTAAAAAGAGCATAAAGTCCCTACTCCCTAGCCGCCACCACCACTTGTGAATTTATGCCTCATATTTTTATGTTCCTCATAAAATCTGTGTTTTTCAGGATTTTTGTGGCAAATCACTGAAGGATTGAATTCACTAAATAATGACAGGCATTTGAATTTCAGACTTCATATTCTTCAGAAAATAAATGGTAAGACAAAACCCTTTATTCTAGCAATTTTCTAATTTTATAAGATCAGTATTTGAAATCTGTCCCTATTTTGGGGTTGTAGTCCCCCATTATTGGCTTTGTCCAGATTTTTTGTGCTAAGAGGTTGAGAGCTGTGTTGAGAAGTGAGAACTGAATTCACTAAAGGATAGCCATTTAAATTTCAGTCTTCCTATCTTTCCAGAAACTGCTGATTTGGCATAGTGGTATGTTACTCTAACTGTAGTGCCCAGAATCCTGGGTTCAAGACTTGGCAGTGAAATGCATGATGGTAACATAACATAGCATTCTAGCACCTTTCCAAAATTATACAAGCAATGTTTAAAATGTGTCCCTGGTTTTTGGCCTTTTGCCCCCCCCCCCCCAAAAAAAAACTGAAATTGAAAATAAGTGTGAGAAGCTGTGCAAGATGCCTATGGCTTATACTACTGTCATTTTCTATATATATATATATATATATATATATATATATATATATATATATATATATATATATAGATAGATAGATATATATGGATTCACTTCATAACCTCGAAATACTGAAATCTCGAATTTCAGTATTTCGAGACTATAAAGTCGAAAAATAAAAACATTGAACCTACAAAATAACGAATTACACAAAACCAAAGCCCACATGAATGAAATTATTCCCCTGAACTAAACCACCGAAGTACACACACCTCATCTCATAGGACCGCATATCATAATATCGAAACTATAAAGATACCTTTAATGCATGCAAAACAATACCATCAAGTAATATTCCATAAATAAGATGTCCATTCCTACACTGTATAAACAGAAACTCCAGCTGTACATTCCGTTGCGAAACAATTTCCACGTACATAGTATTTCTTCATACAAGTAAGCGACTCATAATTTGGATCCCATACCATATTCCAATATCTGTACACTAACATAACAATGTGTACAGCCATACTATCAAGTTTAGCTGCTGATACTTCTTCCAAATAAAACGTGACGGTACAAGTCATATTGGTAGATTTGCAAATTAGCGCAACCATACTAAAACAAATAGAAACTAAAGGAATCTAAAGTAAAGAAAGATCACCAACACATACAGTGGATATACCGTCCTGTTTACATCTTCAGTAGTCTAGCAATTGACATTAGAAACTGCGTTGTAGAATACGTGTCCCTGTTTCGAAGCACATTTTCAAACTGAACATGCCTCTTTACGACATTACGTCGTTTAGGAGAAGGCGGAGCTCCGCATGTCATTCTAATTCGGAGTTCTTCAACTCTGTCCTGTTCTCTTGCTAACACGGTCATGAGTACTGTTAAATCACAAGCTTGATGACCTAGTAGTGCCTTCAATCTGCGATGCCAAGCCTCTACGCTATTCTGCGTACGAGGCAAAAATAGTGTATTCAATTCACACACATTCCAAAACAATACTGGAAAGTGTGGAGGGAAATGGGAACATCCTGTACTTCTAGTACAAAACTTCCTTAACTTTCCTAAAACGTACCAATCTGAAAAGTACTGCAACAACAGTCTCCCTTCTACAGGAAATATTTCTCTCACTTCCATGAAACTTGCCATAACATCACTTTCAGGTACAAATGCTAAAGCAACTAAGCACTTTACATGCAGTTGAAAGTTCATATCCGTATTATATAAATGTGAGAGACCTAACTGTTGCACATTCCTCCAAATATTCTGCCCAAAGTGAAAGAGGCATCCCTTTGAGACAACACCTTGCAAATTCAAATGCACACTATGTTTTGCAGCAATTTCAAAATCACTTAATATGTACTTAAGACTTAATTGTAAGCCTTCCTTATCTAGGAGATTTAAGACACATTGCCACATAAAGTTGTACGACTTTAATGTCTTTCTTGTCATTAAACAGAACAGTAAAGGGACACTTTTGTGAAACCCACCATAATGTACCAGTCCATGGATGCTATATAACTGTCGACACATAATCCCCTTATAGAAATATATGCCATCTACTAACCAAATAGTAGCAGTGCTTAGATCACACAAGTTTTGCTGTGTGGTAAACACAACGACAGTCGTGTCACTACTGGTGTCACACATTTTAGTAGTTATGAAAGGTCCACTCTTAGTTGGGTAGTCACATATGTTTATATCACTTATACAACAAATCTTGTCTCTTGTACTATTTTTTCTACGAAGTCTACCTACGTGCTGAATGAGAGCTTTACGAGTGGGAAGACTAGGCGTTACATCAGCGGAAGATGACGCCAATACATCGTCAACTACAATACATGGGTTATCATGTGAAATAGTAGAACATGTTCTTATCTCATCGCATACCCTGTACTTTTCTGTCTCAGTCGGATCACCTCCATGTGAGTGCTGCACCGTCTTGACCAACTTCTCACCATCCGGAACACTAACGGTTATAGCTCTACCTTTGCACTTCATACACTGTTTCCACTTGCAGCACCAGTATGACTTCTCATTAACTATTCTCTCACGATGCAAGACAAAACCTTCCAGTATCAAAATAGACTTTCCCTTTTGTGAACTTATTGTGTTGTATACCGCTCCTAAAGTACCTGGAGCAGTTAGACTTGACTTATCCATTGCATCCATTACTTAATCTTACAACAGCACATTACAAGTGGCGTTCGACATTTTCATGAATATATAAACTATCGACATTTCAAAATTCGCACTTTTTTTAAGCGATATTTTGAATGTTCGACTTTATAGTCTCGAGATACTGAAATTCGAAATTTCAGTATTTCGAGATTATGAAGTGAATCCATATATATATATATATATATATATATATATATATATATATATATAGTGTGTGTGGAAGACTTTTTATGATGGAAATTATCTGAATTGGGCAGTTTTGTCATTATTGGTTCATGTATTTTGTTTCATTGCCTACTAGAAAAATGTTCAAACAATAAATTTAAAATGCTCTCTAAGTCTAACAAGTGTGCTGTATTACACAAGAAATATAATTTAATAAAGTCAGGAAGGTGTGTCAAAGAAAACACATATGTTTCTTGTTTTGTGTGCAAGGGGCCTATGATTTGAAAACACCCCAAAGGTAATCTTAATCCACCACTGGCCAGATGCATTTTCTTTGGATGTGGTGTGGGTTTCAATGCTGTTTCAATGAATGTGAGTTTCAAGGGCAGAGAAGTTTTAATGCTAAGTCTATTTTCATTGTGAGACAGTATTGCTTTGTTTAGCAGATGTCTATTAGTGTTTGTGCATTGTGCTATAAAATGTAAAAAATAAAATCCAAATAATCATTGTAGAAGTAAAGCAATATGCACACATTTATGTTTATGGCAAATGGGGTGAAATAGCCAGGTAATGGGGCATTTGAATGGTAGCAGAGGGACTCTGGTGCCATATTTTTGTTGACTGTTCTTCAGTTTGTGTTTGAAAGTTGGTATCCCACAATTCCTTTGGAGTGGGTGGGGTTATGTAATTATGTATGCAAATTTTATGTTAATCAGCATACAGATTTGTACGTATTTTTCATGGGCCTTGTCCAGATTTTTGATGTTTCCAGGTTGAGAGGTATGGTAACTCTCACTGGTCTAAGTGTTTGGAGTTTAGAGGGCAGATTTGTCTGTGCACATGAGGCAGTTGCAACAGTGCCTCAGAATGGACAAGTGCACCAGGTAAATGGGTGAAAGCACAGAAAACCGCACTTCAATCATGCCAGGAGGGGTGGTCGTAAGTACTTGTGCTTATTCAGTGATGAACGAGTACTGCTGATGGCTCCCAGGTGTGATAAACATATTGATACAATCACCTGTTGAAGTGCAAAGCTATAATGATATTTGAAGTGCAAGACAGAATGAACTAACAAAATGTATGGTAGAAACTGAAGGCAGACTTCCTGCCACCTGTAATACTTTACTTCAGCTGTGCAGTTATCAGCACCTTTGGCCAGTTGTAAGTCCAGTAAGCTATGTAATACATGCATTAACTGTGTAATACTATAGTAGACATAACTAGATAGGCAGGAGTTTTCATCCCAATACTGGCAGATGTATGTGTGTGTGTGTGTGTGTGTGTGTGTGTGTGTGTGTGTGTGTGTGTGTGTGAGTGTGTGTGCATGAGAGAATCATGTACTGTGTGGGATATACCATTTTTGACTTGTGTACCGCCCTTTATACTTCCCCTGACTCCAGTTTAGCAGTCCTGTTGATGTCATTCACCTTAGAAGTTCCTTTGGACTAGGTGAAATTGTATAAGCTGTGTGGTGTGTCTGATAACTGTGTAACACTATAATAGAAATAACTAGATAGGCAGGAGTTCTGATCCCCATACTGGCAACTGTGTGTGTGTGTGTGTGTGTGTGTGTGTCTGTGTGTGTGTGTGTGTGTGTGTGTGTGTGTGTGTGTGTGTGTGTGTGTGTGTGTGTGTGTGTGTGTGTGTGTGTGTGTGTGTGTGTGTGTGTGTGTGTGTGTGTGTGTGTGTGTGCACGTGTGCGCGTGTGCGCATGTGTCTGTGTGTGACTTGGATACTGTGTGTCTTATAACATTTTGATTTGTGTTCCACCCATTACACTTCCCCTATTCTACTTTACTACTGCTGTTGTTGTTATTCACCTTAGAAGTACCTTTGGACAAGATGAAATTGGGTAAGCTATGTGGTGCATCTGCTAACTGCTTAATACAAATAACTAGATAGGCAGGAGTTCTAATCTCAATAATGGCAAGAGTTTGTGTGAGAATCATGTGCTGTGAAGGTTATACCATTTTGAGTTGTGTAACACCATACTCATGCTAATTTAGTAGTCCTGTTGATGTAATTCACTTTACAAGTACCTTTGGAGGAGTTGAAATTGTTTACGCTCCATGGTGAGTCTGATAACTGCATAACACTATAGTAGACATAGATAGGTAGGAGTTCTTATCTGAATACTGTTTTTTTGTGTGTGGGTCATATCTTCTGTGGCTGATACCATTTTGATGTGTGTAACATACTTGGCAGGTGACCACCTCCTGATGCCATTACTTTATATAGTGTGGTAATGGCATCTGCCTCATATGCAGCAAGTAAAACCATTGTACAGGCCACCCCAATCCTCTGTACAGAAACCTATTAGTGCTCTGTCTGCCTTAACAATGCCCATGTATGTGATATAGTTGCCAAATAGGCCACCGTGAGTGTACTGACACATATGGCAGCATCAGGTATCATACCTGATTGAAACAGCATACTGATACAATGTCTGCTACCCTCACACTTGTCCAGGCTTGTAGGTGCAATACATGAGTCCAGATGCTTGGTTTTACAAGTGAATTGTTTATGTCAAGGGTCACATTAAAGGTTGGGAAAGGTGTGGACTGACATATTGTGGACTCAATCAGTATATATCAGAAACAAATGGCATCTTAATGGGTGTGTGCATACATTTTATATCCACTGTATAGCAGTAATGTTTCACACATGTTCCTACCTTAGTCTGTTTGTCCAACACATTTTGCTGGTGTCTGTCCAGACATCTTGCACTGACAGGTTGTGAGGTATGCTACAGAAATGTTGCATTCTCTTCAGATAGGCCCTTGTGTTGACCACAGTGATGCAGTACAATTAATCTCACCACAAGTTAACATGCACATAAAGCAATATGGCTATTAGTCATAGTTGCGTGCATGGTAACTTGCATGTCCTACACATGCCTGGGGTATTGCCAAAGAACAAGTGAACAATAATATACCCACCAGCTTCAGGCTGCTGTTCTATATGCAGACCAGAGTGACCTATGTAGTTGTGAGAGAGAGATATTGTCAGCAGACTCATATGTGCCCTTGGAAAAGGATGGATGCAGCATGTCTGCACATTTACAGTACAACACCCAATACTACACAATTTGCTGTCCTTCACCATAGATTTGCACTTCTGTTCATTAGAAATCCCCATCCACAACTGCAATCTAACCTGGCACATGCATGTAGATACTGTACAATACAAGTATGTCTCATACAGTAGTTTACTAATCGCCACTGGGACCTTACCTGCGTGGTCCTTGTCCATTGTGTGTGTGCCACCCACCTCCAGCAAATGGGGCTTTGTACCCTGGTGTTGTACTGTGATGGGTGGCCCAAGCTTGGCAAGGAGCTCCTCATTTGGTGTCAGTGGGGGCTACATGGCTGGGCTCCCACATGTGGTTGTGGGGTCCCTGGCCATGGCAGCAGCCCTTTAATAGGCATGGCATATGAGGTTGGTGGAAAGATGCCACACCTGCTCATATGTACTTGTGGGCAGGCCCACCTAATTAACCCTGTGGACAGGGTCATCCCACAGAGTGGTCCTCTCCTGCAGATGTTGCTGGCTTCGTCCCAACAGTACTGTGTGGTTCTGTATTATGATTTCCATTATCAGGTTGCATTCTGTTGGTGAAAAGTTCTCCTGCTGGTGATGTGATATTGCACCTGGTAGACACTTACAGGGAAACACATCACTGGACCCCAGACATTTGGCAACAATATCTACAGTACCTGCACATGTACCTTGAATACCAATAGCCAACACTCACAACCATACCAGTAGCCACCACTCACAACAACAGCATACACCTGTAATCTATCGGCACAGTATCAGCTTGCATTGCACTCCTGGTCCTGATGAGTCACATTGCCCACAGTGAGGGAAGGTTGTTTGCATAATCCATAATTCCTCATTCAGGTTTGTGTAAATGGATGACATTAGCCATCTTCCATGCAGATGGTGTGTGATTGGTGCTGTGGCTTGGTGCGACTACAGTGTGTAATGCAGCTGAGAGCACATCCCTGAGTTCATGTAGGATGCAGACAGGGATGATATGACATCCCATGGATACTTACATTTGTTGCCTTTCAGTAGGCAATAGGTACCGCTCACTGGTGATGAGGGGAGTGGTGTGGGTGGAGTACATATCCACCTATAGTGATGCTGAGCCAAAGGGGATGTTTGCCTTAACCCTATCTGCATCAGGTTTCCTGTAGCTATGTTGTGTGTGCATGTGATCTGATTGGCCACCTTTACAGGTTGGGTTGGTATGTTGCCTCCGAGATTGCAGACATATGGGAAGATGGCCTTGTGATTGTCCCTGGTGGATGTCTCCAATTTGTACTCATAGTTGGCCTTACAGTAATCCACCTGTGATCTAATATGCTTGTTCAGACAATGGCTGACTTGATGCCAGGTTGGTTCCTGCCCCTACTTTGCCCTGTACAGCCACTACAGGGCTCAAGTCTGTGGTTTGTGTAATGCTGCTGTTCAGCAAAGGGGATTACTCTACATTGGTGGAGGCAGGTATGACAAGTAAGGTATTGCTGAGTCCATACAGCCATGTATGTGTTCAATCAGTTGTTTGTAGTGGGCATGGCCAAAAGTCATAACACAGTTGGACACCTCTCCAATTTAGTCATTATAATCATGCTTACTGTACTAACCATGGCTGTGTCAGGGCAATGCAACAACTAGTAGCTGTAGAAATGTCACTCTTTTGGGTGCACAGTAACTAAGATTATACATGTGTGCAACATGTATAGCTGTTTTAACTGACATGTTGCATCCCACGTCTGTTTTCATGAGGTGGACACATACACCTACTCATACTGACATGTGCATAGCTAATACCTCACATACATGTCTGTTCAATGTCAGTATGGCACACTAAATGCACACTCTTTATGCACAGTCATCCCTCCCAACCTGTTACAACAGGACATCTGTAGGATGCCATGCATACATGGGTTCAATGGAACAAAATTAGTGACAGTGTATCAGTATTATTGTAACATACTTGAGTCATTCAATAGCACAGTATCCTTTGCACTGACAGCCATCCCCTGGAGGTTGTCCAACAGTCATATGGCAGGAAGAGAGGGGAAAGGCTAGTTGGGTGGTACTGAGGGTAAGAATTGTTAATGTTGGCAGTATGTGTGGTATAGGGACCAGGCTAGCTGATATGATGGCCAAAGCATGGTTACTATATTGTGTGTGTGCAAGAGACCACATGGAAGGGGATCATGGCTGGGTGTATGGTAGGCAGCTCACAATTGTGCTATCAAGGTGTGGACTGGAGCTGGAAGGGGGAAGGGCTTCTGCTGAAGGAACAGTATGCCAAGAGTATTTTGGAGGATGACATAATTGTCCGATAGAGTGATGTTTCTGATGCTGTAAGCTGATGGTGTAATGATAACTGTTGTTAGTGCATATGCTATGTACATTGGTTGTGCGATTGATGAGAAAGTGAAATGTGACATCAGTTGGATGACATGCTGATGACTGTACCCAAGGGTGACAGACTGGTTATTGCAGCAGATGTCAATGGGCATATTGGTGAAGGGAACAGAGGGGATGGGGAATTGATGGGTATGTATGGTGTTAAAAAGTGTAGAGAGAGGGTGAGAGGGTAGTGGATTTTGCAAAAAGGATGGACATGGCTGTGGTGAATAAGCACTATAATACAAGGGAGGATCATAGGGTGACATACAAGAGAGGAGTAAGATGCACACAGATGGAATATATCCAATGTAGGAGGGCCAGTTTGAAGGAGATTGGAGACTGTAAAGTGGTGACAGGGGAAAGTGTATTTAGACAGCAGAGAATGTCTGTATGTGAGATGATGTTTGGTGATCGAGATTAGGAGGAGTGTGGGGGCAGCACCAAGGATCAAACTGTGTGAACTGGAACAGCGTGCTTGTGAGGTGGAGTTCAGGCAAGAGCTGAGACAGGCACTGGGTGGCAGTGACAATATAACAAATATCTGGTTAAGTACAGCAGAGCTGGTAAGGGAGACAGCTAGACGGGTGTTTGGGGTGACATGTGGATGGAGGAAGCAGCAGAAGACACCTGTTGGTGGACTGAGGAAGTACTAGATAGTATACAGAGACAGAGGTTGGGGAAAAAGGAGTGGGATTGTCAGAGAGATGAGGAAAGTAGGCATGAGTATGAGGAGATTAGGTGCATGGCAAAGAGAGAGGTGGCAAAGACTGAAGATGGGCATATGAAGGGTTCAGTGACAGGTTGGACATTAAGGAGGGATGAAAGGAATTGTACTGATTGGCTGGACAGATGCACTGAGCTAGGAAAGATGCACAGCAGATAAGAGTGATAAAGGATGATGAGATATATTTACTCACAAGCAAGGATAATGTGTTGAGCACACGGACAGTGTACTTTGAGCGGCTGATGAATGAAGATAATGAGACAGAAAAGGTTGGATGATGTGGGTATGGTGAATCAGGAAGTGCAATGGCTTAGCAAGGAGGATGTAAGGATAGCTATGAAGAGGATGAATATTGGCAAGCCTGTTGGTCCACATTACAAACCTGTGGAAGCATGGAGTTGTTTAGGGGAAATGGCAGTGGTGTGTTAGGCAGACTGTTTACTGATATCTTCGGAAGTGTGAGGTTGCATGAGGAGTGGAGAGCAAGTGCTTGGGCATGGTGTTAAGAATAAGGGTGATGTGCAGAGCTGTGATAACTACAGAGGGATAACACTGACCCATCACAGCATGAAGTTATGGGTACGAGTAGTGGAAGCTAGGTTACACAGGGAGGTTAGGAGTACTGGTCAGCAGTATAGTTTCATGCGTGGAAAGGGAGCTACCAACGTGATATTTACTCTGAGACTGTTACTGGTGGAATACAAGGAAGGTCAGAAGTTGCTCTGTGTCACTATGAACTTACAGAAAGTATATGACAGGGTGCCTAGACAGGAGTTGTGGTATTGTATGATGAAGTCATGAGTGGAAGAGATATATGTAAGAGTGGTACAGGATATGTACAAGGGTGTGTGACAGCATTGAGGTCTGCATTGGGATTGATCAATGTGTTTAAAGTGGAGGTGGGATGACATCAGTGATCAGCTGTGAGCCTTTTCTGATTTGCAATGGTGATCATACGGGAGTCCCTGTTGACTATGTTGTTCGCAGATGACACTGTGATCTGTATTGAGAGTTGGGAACAGCTTTTGGAGACCCTGGAGAGGTGGACATATGCTCTAGAGAAGAGAGGAATGAAGGTCAGCAGCAGTAGGACAGAATATCTGTGTGTGCATGACAGGGAGGATAGTGGAATGTTGAGGATGCATGGAGTACAGTTGGCAAAGGTGAATGTGTTCAAATGTTTGGGATCAACATTTCAAGGTAATGAGGACTATGGAAGACAGGTGAAGAAAGTACAGGCAGGATGGAGAGGGTGGAGAAGAGTGTCAGGAGTGATATGTGACAGACGAGTACCAGTAAACGTGGTATGTACGGTCTACAAGAGGGTAGTGAGACCACCTATGTTATATGGGTTGGAGACAGTGGCATTGACAAAAAGGCAGGAGGTAGAGCTGCACATGGCAGAGTTACACATGTTATGATTTGCACTGGGTGTGACACGGGTGCACAGGTTTAGCAATATGTATATGACAGGCTCAGGCCATGTTGGACAGATATGAGGCAAAGTTGGAGAGGCAGCATTACATCAGTTTGGACATGTGCTGGGGAGGGGTGCTGAGTATATTGGGAAAAGGATGGTAAGTATGTAGCTGCCAGGAAATAGGAAGAGAGGAAGGCCTCAGATAAGGTTTCTGGATGTGGTGAGAGAGAACATGCAGGTGTTTGGTGTGAGAGAGCAAAATTCAGAGGACAGGCAGAAATGGCAACAGATGATCCACTGTGGCAATCCTAAATGGGAAAAGCCAGAGGACAATGAAGGGGGATGTTGTAATGTCATTCTTCACAGATTTGGCAAGGATTTGACAAGACATAACACAACTCTATGGGTAAATGACTACAAATATGAGGTACACATATGGTCAGTGTGCTGAACACTGGACAGTTGAATGGTATGAACTCAGTATATAACATGCAGTTCAACACACACATCTGCAGCAGTACTTTACTCTGCACATGCTCTGTATAGTTGTCTTATACTTACAAGACAACATGTGTTTCATAGTTATTTGCACAGGTAACATATGGATATGTACAACATCCCAGTAGCTGGCCTAGTCACTACAGACAGAGCCACATGCTCTGGCCATCAGTGCTGTTCAGCAGTATATCAGTACAGCAAGTCTTGTTGAGACATATGCTTTCAAAACCCTATTTTCCATTATTACAGACCACCTACTGCATTACCCGCGGTGGTGGTGCTGCGGTAGCATTGTCGCCTCACAGTAAGACGATGTCCGGTTCGATTCTCAGCTAGAGCATCTTCTGCGTGAATGGGCGTACCTTCGTTGAAGGTTGTGCGTCAGGCCTGGCAAGCCAGTAGGTAAAAATCAACTGCCAATCATTAGCAGACCGGAGTTCCACTGTGGTGACTCCTAACCGGGAAAAGCCAAAAGACACAAACAAACAGACCACCTACTGCATTCAATTACACCCTTACTTATTTCACATACATTTTGTCTTTTTTCTGGATTTTTCACAGCTATATCCTTTTTATTTTTCTCACACTACTTCAGCTTTGCACTGATGGACTGCCTATGACAGAGGTGGTTTGAATAGATGGCAGCTTGTCTTTTGGAGGTACAGCTCATGGCCATATGATGACATGAGCGCCAATTGGTGTTCCCCAGTTGCTGCTTGCATGCAGAGCAGATGTGTAGTTATTCCAAGAGCCAATGTCATGGCAACAAACTCCTATAATTGAGTACGCCTTGTGGGCATTGGCCCTTTCCCTTACCTGTGAGGAAGACATCCTGGAGGAGTGTGAGCTAATACCTCTTAGAACAAGACCTGTGGAGCCAAGCCAACTAAATGGTGGAGAAAATTCAAGACGTAGGGGCAGAATATGAGTATTGCTGTTATATGCTTTGAATACTTCTTGTTTAACAGGGTTTGTTTTTAACATGCTACTTCTGCATGGGTTTCAGTCTGACAAAGTTCTGTGTTTGCATAGCTCTCAACTGTAGGGCTATCCACATAATGACCAGAGGTTTGCATGTTATGTTTGGTCTGTTCCCCAGACAGGTATTGTCCTTGGCAAATCAGTAGCATACTCTGATGATTGCAAGCAGTAAATGCTAACATCCATTTGTGTTTCAGACTTTATATCCCTCAGAAAAGATATGTTACAACAAACTCTGTAACACCAGCAATTTTCTCATTGCATAACAGCAATATTTCAAGTATGGCGATGTCTTTGGGCTTCTGTCCCAAATTATGTTAGGCTTTGTGCAGATGCCATACAGTAGGAGGTTGATAGTTAGGGTCTACCATTATTTTGTTCTGTCATTCCTGCTGAGGGAAAAGGGTAGACAACATGTGGGACTCTGCACATTCAAGAGGTTGGTGTATGGACAATGCTCTTAAATGCCCTTGTAACATATTTTATGTGGGGGAGATTAACAAGTGTTTTAAAACTAGGCTGCTAGAACATGCGAGATATATTACTGATGAGAAAGAAGACAGTTCTATAGCTGTACATTTTAATAATTCTCACCATGGGGGTATAGTCATGAAAGAACATTTGTTATGTACAGAATCAGTTTAAATTCTTAAATGTGATACATTTTCCCCTAGGGGGTTAAATGAGTAGTGTAATTGGAGGCTGTGTATATACATGTAATTAAGTGTAGTGGGTTACAAGGTACTGCTTTGGAAAAAGTCTGTTTCTCAGTTTGATCAAAAAGTCATAAAATAACAATTATGTACAGACTCAATGTATGTTTTAAAATGTGACACTTTATCCCCTGGAGGGGTGAATGAGGAGTGTAACTGGAGGCTGTGTATTTAAGTGTACTTAAGTGTTAGTTGAATCTTCTAATTAAGGCAAGTATTTCTTGTAATATGTTTAGAGGTTCATAGGTTCATAGGTAGGTACTAGGCTATTGGCCCTAGGGCCTATATAAGCCTAGCCAAAAAGGTACCCTGGCTTTCGCCACCCAATAAAATTATTATTTTCTTGTGCCCTTGTCGAGCAGAGCCACAGATGTGGTCCCCAGGTGAATTTCCTATTTCCCATCCAATCATCAAGATTTTTCTTGAAGAGAGCCAATGAGGAGCTTTGTTTGATATAGATAGGTAGTTTGTTCCAGAGTATGGGAAGTCTCTGGGACAGGACTCTATCCCTCCAGCATGTACTGTTTATTGTGATGACAAGCTTTAGGTCCCTAAAGCATGTAGCTTGGAGGGATTGGGATTTCTTTAAATGGAGCATGTCCAACAGCTCTGGGTTTGACATAGCTTTGTATGTTAGGCAGAGATCGCCTCTGAGTAGGCAATATGCAACGGAGTAAAGCTGTAGTTTTTTGAGATGCTCTGCATAGGGCATCTGTTTGAAGGCAGTAATCCTGTTTGTGAGGTATTTCTGTGGCCTTTCCAGTTATTATAGATGTCTTGTGAGGTACATACCAAAAGAGGCGTTGTACTCTGTAATGGGTCTAATGAGTGATGAGTAGAGGGGAACAATGACATATTTTTTCCTGGATGAGAAACCTTTTGTGATAAGGTGTGCCACATAGAAGGATTTCCTGACTACTGTGGCGATGTGATTATCAAAGGAGAGACCACTGTCCATGTGTCCCAAGGTCTCTTATCCTACTTTTAGTGTTAAGTAGACTACTGCCTATTTGGTAGTTCATGGGTACAGAGTTTTTACCAAAAGGGATGACAATGCACTTTTTGGCATTGAGCTTGTGGCCATGGCTTTGACACCAGACATCTGTCTCAGTGAGTTGCTTTTGTAGGATGTCCACATCATTAGGAGTTTTGATTATGGCTCCTAGTTTGCAGTCATCTGCAAACTTCATTAGCCAAAGACCTTCTGTGTTAGCCTGTACTTCAGAGACGTAGATACCAAACAGGAGAAGACCCAGGACTGAACCCTGTGGTACTCCACTTGTCACTGGTCTGAAGTCGGATTTGCAGTCTACTACTTTCACAGTGTGGGTTCTGTCAGTGAGCCAGTTGGCAACCCATCTTGTGACATAGGGATTTATACCTAGTTTAGTGAGTTTATCTATAATTCCAGAGTGGGGGATGATGTCAAAAGCCTTGGCAAGATCTAGATAGGCTGTGTGATCATCTTACCCTCATATACGGCTTTGGTGACTGCTTCAAAGAAGTCAGTCAGGTTTAGGAGACATGATCTGCCTTTTACAAACCAGAACTGGGTGGGGTCCAAAGTTTGGAGATTACCAATGTCTTTGTTTATAAGTTCCATGATGATATATTCCATGGCCTTGCAGACCAGGCTCATCAGGCTAATGGGGCGGTAGTTCCCGGGGTCCGTGGTGGCTCCCCTTTTATGAAGTGGGATAATTGTCGCTGTGCACCATTCAGTGGGCACAAAGCCTGAGGTGAGGCTATGATTGAACATGGTACTTAGGTGGGTGCCAGTTCATTCTGTAGTTCGTGTAGAACACAGACTGGGATGTTGTCAGGTCCCATGGATGCTGTGTTCTTGACTTTGGAGAGTGTGTTTTTTTACCTCTGCAGCCATGATTACAGGAACTTTGCATTCTTCTGGTATAGAGATGGGTCCTTTAGGGGGTGAGAGGGGGTAAAGTTAGCACTGAACCTATCTGCTAGGATTTTGGCAATATCAGTTGGTTCTGTATATTTAGTGCCATTGTGCTGTAACTCAGAGCAGATCTGAGTGTTGCCATTGAGATTCTTGACATAGCTATAGAATGCTTTGTGGTTGCCTTTAGAATCAGTGGTGATTTTGTTTTCGTAACTAGCTTTGGAGGATTTTATAAGGGATCTCAGCTTCTTACTGAGGCTTACCAGGGAGTTCCTCCAATCATGGGATTTTACTCTTTTTTGCAACAGTTTCTTTCTTCTGTTGTAGAGTTTGTTTATGGCAGGGGACCACCAGATTGGCTTCCTTTTTTTGGAGGATAGCATCTTGGTTCTGTTAGGGATAGCACAATCCATGCACTCATGTAAGTGCTTATAAAGTGCATTTGTGTAGGATTTAACAGTTGTACCTCTATTGCCCATCTGCATGGGTGTCGTGAAGTTTGCCACTTCTGTCTTGAGAAGCGTGAAGTTAGCTTTGGAGACATTTTTTACAGTGGTTTCCCTTATGGGGGTGGGGGTGGGATGTGGATGTCTAGGATGATTAGCTTGTGGTCAGATCTGACCAACGAGGAATTGACCTCTGGTGTGGAAAACTGGTCGTCCATGTTGGTAATGACCAGGTCTAGGATATTGCTCCCCCTGGTGGGGGTGTGGATAAGTTGACCCAAGGCATTGGAATTTTTGAATTCCAGAAAATGTTGAGCAAAAGAGTTGGTACATGAGTAGTTTTCCCAGTTAATGGTGGGGTAGTTGAAATCGCCCATTATTAGGGTGTTGGGTTGTACCCTAATATTTTCCAGTCTATCAAGAAATGAGGAGTGGGAATCCTGGGGCATGATGGGGGATCTCTAGCAAGGTACAATTTGGATTGTGGTCTTGCCCTGAGTTAGTTGCACTTGGATAATCTCGGATGCATCATGCTGAGCAACTAGCCTGGAGGTGTGGATATCCTTAATGAATATCGGCACGCCTCCACCTTTAGTGTTTTGGTTCAGGTTAGGTGGCCGAAAGGTGTGGTATGAATTATCGCCTGGAATTGCAGGGGTGCTCTCTGGAGCCTTGAAACAGGTCTCTGTCACTGCACAGATGTCGATGTTCTCCATTTTAAGGAGTGCCTCAAGTGAGTGCATTTTGAGGTTTAGACTTCTAGCATTGAGTAGCATTACCCTCAGATTTTGCTTGCTTGTACCTGTTACGGTGGTGAACTATGTTACTCCTTGAAGTCTTTGGCAAAGATATCAGAGTAAAATGAATTTGTGTGAATTACTGGCTGTTTTTATTTTTGTTTACTATCTTCACTCATTGTAGTTGTTTTGGTAAGAGGTCACTGTATATGTCTAGCTGTTGTGTATGGCCTATCATGATTTTTTAGCAGTGTACTGTTCACTCATTATTTGGACTGGGGGGGCAGATGTGAGTGTCATGGGTCCTTTTGTATCCAGCTGTGCATGCTGCCCCAGTTATGGGTGGTCTATCAGCAGCATATATTTGTATAGGCATTTAGAGACATGTATGCATATATATATATATATATATATATATATATATATATATATATATATATATATATGTATATATATATATATATATATATATATATAGATATATATATTTATCCACACACACACACACGCACACACACACACACACACACACACACACACACACACACACACACACACACACACACACACACACACACACACACACACACACACAGCACCCTGATTGGAGAAAGAACATTCTCCTGCACGGTATTAATGTACAAGTAATGCCTGCTGAAAAACAACTCCTCTGCTTCACAGCAGCATATCAAGCTACCATGAAGCTTGGACTAAAAAAAATCCAACGGGCAGCATTATTTTATGCTCACTAAGCAGTGCTTCTGCTGTTTAGCAAGTATAAAATATCCTTAAAAAAGAAAACTAAAAAACAAAAGTGTGTGTGTTTATGTCTGTGTGTTTGAGTGTACTCATGCTTGTCAGTGAAAGCAAGATCAATTGAGCTGTTATTTTACACTCACTAAGCAGCTCTTTTACTGTTTAGTAAGTGTAAAAACTAAGTATAACAGAAAAAAGTGTGTGTGTGTGTGTGTGTGTGTGTGTGTGTGTGTGTGAGACAGAGGGAGAGACAGTGAGATGATGGACCACTGACAGCAGCACATAAGAGGTTTGTGTACCTCTCAACAAATCTGGATAAAGCCTGAAATAAAGGGGGGACAAAGGCTCAAAAATAGGATTAGATTTTAAATGTCATACTTTTGTGTTAATATGAATTTTCTGAAGGAAATAAAGTCTGAAAGTCAAATGTATGTCATTATTTAGTGACTTCAATCCCCAATGACTCGGAAGAAACCACACATTTTAGCAGTATGGGACCAAAAAATATATATTTAGCATGTAAAATGCTTCTTCTAACACTATTTACATACAGTACAGCAACTTTGAAACATTCGGCTGAAGAACTATTTTACATCAAAAATATATATAAAAAATATAAAGTATTAAAAATATATAAATACGTAAATAAAACACAGCAATTTTACAGAAAGTCCATTCTCTAAACGCAATAATCCCCTCCAGTGTGTGTGTTAACACATACCCTATCAGGCGTTATTGCTTGCTTGATAGCCTGGCTAAGAATTAACTACGTAGAATTATGTTGTTAATGAATGTTAATGTTAATGAACCAGATGATACTGGTAAAGCATTAAATAATGTTGAAACTGATTTTGGTGGGACTGTTATTGGTAGCATAATGCAGTAGAGAAAGAGGAATATGCATGGGGTCTTGTTAATTTAAAATATTTCTTCTAGATTATTCTAGTTTCTTTTAGTTTGCACAAAGGGACTTCATTGTATTTTCTGTTTCTGAATTTGTGGGACTGTTATAGGTGGGGATAATGCAGTAGTGAAAAAAATGATGTATATCTATGGAGTCTGGTTAATTTAAAGTATTTCTTCTAGTTTACCCAAAGGGACTTTATTGTGTTTTATATTTCTTGTAAGCATACACAGGCTTTGTGTATGTAAACGTTTGTATTGCTATTATATGCCTATTGTATACTGTATCTACATTAAAAATAATGGATTATATAGATTCATACAGAAAATGTAACACATGATAAACAATATTTACACAGTGTGTGTGTGTGTGTGTCTGTGTATCTGCTATCTCTCTCTCTCTCTCTCTCTGTATATATATATATATATATATATATATATATATATATATATATATATATATATATATATATATGTATAAAACAAACATATGATATTGGGTAGAGCCATAATCCAAAATCAGAGCAAGGTTCATGTAGTGTCCAGGAGAGCAGGTCAGAAATACCTCAAGTTTCAAAACCATAAAGGTACTGGAGAGTGTAGAAAACAAAGGTTTAAAAGTAACATCAAGATAATTTACCTTATCTGTTGTGTGTACATGTAAATATAAGAAATGAAATACTTCTAGCAATATACGGAATTAATTCTAGTATTTTGTCTTTAGGGGCAACCCAGAAAATAAAAATATCATCCAGGTGGCATAAATATAAATTTCAACAGTTTTATATATATATATATATATATATATATATATATATATATATATATATATATATATATTGAATTGAAGACATGTCTTTCTCCCAAATGAGGCTTACTAGATTCCCATAGATGGGTGCACATGCTGCACCCATTGCCACTCCATATGACTGTAATACTCTCCTGCTTAAAAAAATGTTATACAGGATGCATTCCATTAATTCCACTAAAAGTCTAATTGTAATATTTTCTAAATATACAAATTCTAACAATGCTGAATGAAAACATTCTAAACCAATCTTGTGTGGAATACTAGTGAATACATCTATAACATCTATAGTTAAATACCTAATACTTTCATTGTAATCTTGCTGTGTAAATTTACCCAAAAAAATCCCAGAGTCTTTTAAAATATATTTATGTTTGAAAAGAGTGTTCTTAAGAATTCTATCAACAAAGACATCTAGGGGATAGGTTTCAGAACCCTGTCCTGCTACTATCAGTCTATGTGGGGGGGGGGGGGTCAATAATGTCTCTATGAATCTTCAAACTACTGAAGAGACCTGGCATAAGTGGACTCTTCATAAATAGAAAATTATAACGGTCCAATGAAACAACACCATGAGAAAGAGAAGTTTCAAAAAAAAATTAAAATTTTTAATATGCAATATGTGTTTCATTTTTAGATAAAGGTAAGTACCTTTCTGTATCCTGCAACATATCAAAGATCTTTCTGAAATAGTCTATTTTGTCCACTGTCACCATCCTCCCTCCTTCAATAATTGCAATAGACGTGTTATGATTGAAGGTGGGCAGTCAAGTAAATTCATTACTAGTTAGATTTGAATACTTAGAATGACATGAGCTTTCATAATTAAAAAAATCCTTCTCACAGGCATTTTCAAAAAAATCGCTAAAGTGCTATTTAAAGGAGTATTAAATGTGCTTTCCTTTTTTAATATAATAGGATCTGTAGGCAGCTTGTCCTGTCCTAACATAGATAAATTAAGGTTCCTAATGAATAATCTTAATTCTACAAGTAAGTCTGTAATATCAGTTATAGTTTGAGGAATGAAGGTATAACATTTTTTCAAAAAAATTAAAAATAAATCTTTATGGGTATCTAAATGACTGTTGTGAAAAATGTTAAAACCATTGAAAGTGAGGAGTTTGCCATCATAGGTGGAAATAGCATTAGCTTTATCATCTTTTAAAAAAAGTACCTGTTGCTTCTCCCTCTTTTGTTTCCTCTTCCTTGTCCTCTTTCTCTTCCTAACCTGATTGGGTTGAAGGAAGGGATGTTAGAGAGGTGGGGGTCCTGTAAAGTCTTGGCCCTATTTCCTTGTCTTTCTGACCTGTAAGGTAAAGGGGAACACTAAAGGGTCATTTAAATATGTCCATGTTTCATTATGGAGCCATAATCCAAAAAAGAGAATGCTTCATCATAAAATAGAATGCTTCTTCATAATAAACACATGCTGCACAACATTATCCAAGCTGAAGTAACATCAAAACTGCATCCTAGGCTCAAAGATCTTCCCTGGGAAAGGCGCTATATAAATCACACATGCTGACACAAGGGAAAACCTCAGTACACTTAGATTATATCATGTATCAAAGCTAATCAGCGGAGATATTGCTTCAGAAACAAATAACTGTATAACCTTAAACTGACAAAATATGTGTTCAGGCTAGTTTTCAAAGCGTAGTACGCTAAGATTTTCCAGCTATTAGGAAATTTCACAAGAGTCTGTTAACATTTCTGTGAATATTTCTAAGATGATTCTTCAAACTGATATCTTCTGTTTCAATCAGTGTTTAGAAATGAAGAACTTAACTCAAGGTGAAACTGGACATAATAAATAACTTTCCTCTGCTGTGTGTTATCCGACAGACAATTATACCATCTACAATCTTGCCTTTTTTAAAGGCTGGAAAGATAATCAGATTATCTCTTAGGAGATTACAAATTGTATGAATAGAAGTGCATTATAAAAAATATAAAGTAAATTAAATGTTTTACACAAAATGAGCAATTCAATGTCAACAACTTATACATTGCTCTAATATATGGGGGATCATGTAGGAATTGTGCAACAAAATAAATTATAGGCATTATGGAACAAAATCAATTGTTAGTTAATGAATTTAACGTATGGTGAACCCTTATAAGTATTCTTCCAAATAAGCAGCAAAGCTGATTTGATACTGATCACATTGAGATATGAAGACTGATAATGAGAAGCACGCATCTTCCGCGAATGACTAGTTTAAAATCAAATTATGTAGGAAAGATAAACAATACTTCTTTTGGGATAACTAAGTCAAGAAGAAGCTAACTTCTGCTGCTTAATATCATGCTGGGATAACCGTGAACAATTAAAGTCAGATATTTTAATGAGATTGCAATACAGAAATAACCTCCTATTAATAGTCCAACTGTCCACGAAAACTGAATTCAAAATTAATGAATCGTTCTCTGTTAGTTAACATTGTTACATGTCACAGATTATCATTAAGGTTGTAATGTGTAAATGAGTATGGCTTAATAATATATTAGGATTTTCTTCAAGAGGGTCTATTAACTTAAATTAATTGGACATTCCCAATGTCTTTATGCCATTCTGTACATATCTAAGATCTGATATTTCAAAACTAAAGGAAGTTTAGTGATGTTGCTTGGTGATTTATGTAAAAATCGGAGTGCTCTAGAAAATAGCCCCAGTTTTGTAATGCAAGATCTTAATTGTTGTAATCCATATTAGAGTATTACCATATAAGGAATTAAGTAACTAGAGTCTTTAAGGTAATCATTTTTTACCCCTAGTAGACTGGTGATAATAATAGTTGGTCACTGGAATTATAATAAAAAGCATTCACAAAAGAGGTGATTTAATATAGAAATAACCCACAGTTGGATGTGGGTACTGCTGGATTTACCCACTGTTGGTGTGGTTTGTTCATAAGGATGAAGCTAGGTCTTTGTTTTTGAATGTTAATGGCCAGTCATTGTATAATATGAGTTCCCAGATGTTATAATTTGAATTTTGGGATTCCTATGTATTTTTACAAATGGTAAATTCAGAGATAGAATGAAATGATAGGGTGACAGCTGTACTCGTGTCTTGAAACCAGTTTTAATTGGCGATTAAAAATAGCCATTAATGGAGAAATATGCATTTGCTACGTCATACAGAACCTTGAAAGCATGACTATATTTTGAAGGAAATGTGCATGTTTCTAGCCTTGGAAAATGAAAAGGCAGGAGAACCAAGGCAATTTCATTATTAATATCAAAGGCAAATACTTGTGGAGAGTTACTGGTATTTGGGTTAGGATATAAAAATTAATTCAAGCAATATATTATTATATTGTGTTTGCTTGGCTTTCATGAACCCTGACAAAAAATTGGAGGTAAGTTGTTCAGCTGTATTCCAGAGTCTTTTAGCCAAAATAGATGCATGTTGTTACCTATATAAATGAGGGAGCTAGAGTGGTAGTTCTTAATCAAAAGGGGATCCAGATTAGGTTACAGAATAAAAACTGTTGGCTGATCATTGAACGTTAAATCATTTTTCTTTGGCCTACTTTCCAGGGATATTAGGGTATCTTTCATATATGTAATAAAAGTATCTAAATGGTTCTGTTTGGGAAACATATTGCTATGTCAATCTTCTAAAGTCAATATTCTTTCAAATTCTTGAAACAATGTCTCTAAGCAATAGAGAAAATTTTGAATGTGTATTATCTTATTTTCTAAACAAACTAAGTAACATAATGAAACTATTTATTTTTTTCAAAACAGCAAGAACTAGATCATCTATAATTTTTGAGTATATAAATGAGACCCACTGCTTAGATAAACTATCAGTTTGAGTATTAGATTACAGTAACTACACAGAAGCAGCTTTTGTCATGTAATATGACATAGTTTTAATTTACCTTGTTGATGACAATTTGATATATTTCATGTAAGCATACTGAAGAAATCCACATTTTGTTATCTTTTTCATAAATTATAATGCTGCTTTGGTAGCTAAATGTGGCTTATGTTTACCAAATGTCAAAAGTTGTTGTTGATCTTTTGATTTCTACCATATTGTAAAATAAATCGTCACCATGTTTCATAGATAAAATAACTAATGAAGCAAAGTTTCTTTATCAAAAATATGGAGGCTTGGTAGAAGGCCTAAAGATCAAACAAATGGTGTACTAACAAACCATGTCCCTGTGTGGAGAAGTCAGGAACCCATGCACTATTACAGACGAAGTGTTGCAAAAACCAGGAAGGAATAAGTTTTGACAGGTCAATTCTATCTACTTTTGCCATGTGTCTGTGCAGTTTGTTTTTACATAGTATACTCTGCAGAGTTTCAGGTCTTTTGTTTGAAGTATGTAAGGCAAATACTTTTTTTGAATACAGTCTTATTCCAATGTCCCGTTGTCTAATCACAATCCAATACTATTTTTTTTTCTGCTTGCACATCAGTCCTGACTTTTTATCAAGTGTTTGAAGATCTTGTGTTATTATCGTTAAGGCATCATCCATGCTCTCTGTTAGGAAAATGCAATCATCTAGATACTTGCAGAACCATACTGTCCTCTTCCTCAAGCCTTCATTAATTGCAACTGATAAATTAACTGTTTACCAGCTCTTGTATTACCTATAAATAACAATGGATATATTGAACAGCCTTGCCAGTGTCTATGCACATGGGCACAGCTAAAGAGATGACCCCATTAACCATCCTTTAAAAATTTAGATTGCAGTACAATATTTTAATCCAAAGTCTGGATCTCTATATGATCTTTTTTGTCTGAAAACATCACTAAAAAAGAGTTATAAGTCTTCCTTAATTAAGACAAAGTCATACATCACCCTTATAGGTTCATAGGTTCATAGGTTCATACTAGGCTATCTGCCCTGGGGCAATTATAAGCCTAGCCCGATTCTGTATGGCTTACGCCACACCTTGATTTGAGTATACCATGCCCTTTTTAAGGTTTAGTTTACTGTGCCTCTGTCTAATAGTGACACGGGAGTAATCCCTGGGACAAACCTACGATCCCCCATCCACCTATCGAGATTCTTCTTGAAGAGATTCAGTTTATAGCATCCTACAGACCACCCTCTCAAAGTCAGGAATCCCACTCGGCTTTCCTGAAAACATTGGAGAACATGAAGATCTCTCCAAACACCATTATATTGGGTGGCTTCAACTCCGATACTTCATGCAATGCCACTAACCTGGAGGTGTGGATATCCTTGATAAATATGGAAACTCCCCCTCCTTTTGTGGTTCGGTCCGGGTTTTGGGGCCGAAAAGCATGATATGAGGTATAGCCTGGTAGTGCTGGGGTGCTCTCTGGAGCCTTGAACCAGGTTTCTGTCACTGCACAGATATCGATGTTCTCCATACTGAGGAGAGCTTCGAGTGCATGCATCTTGAGGTTAAGACTTCTGGCGTTAAGCAGCATTACCCTTAGTTTCTTGTTCCTTGTGCTGTCTATGGGGGTGGGTTTGACTTTTGAGCCTTGCCTGAAAAAGGCATTATGGGGTGGCCAGAGCCTTTGCCAATATCCAAAAGCCCAGTGGTGACAGGTGCAAGCCGTCCCTAGCGAAGCAACATGGCTTGTCGAGCATGTCATCCCAGGCTGACAGACACTGGATCCCCTTTGATTGACACCAAAATTTTAGCCAATTGTTAAAATCGATCATTTTGTCTTTGTACTGTGGCATCATTCTAGGTGAGGGTAAGATGCTGCTCAAGGTCAGGGCCATACCAGCCTGGGCTACATGATCAGAGAGCTCCTCTATGTCTCTTTTCATGTAGTCCAGGGAGGTACGTCTCAGGTCATTCACACCATCATGTACAATGACTGAGTCATATTTGTATTTGCTTTGGAGTGACCTGAGTGCTTGCGTTATGTGGCGGATCCTAGCACCCGACAGGCAGCTCACCATGACCTTCTCTTTATTCAGCCTGGTGAGCGGGACGTCAGTGTGTCTGACAATAGAGTCACCTATTACAAGAGTATCAGGTGTGTTATTCAGCCTTAAGGGCTGTGGCTGCTTGGCACACTGACTTTGTGGGCTATGTGTTGTGCGTGTTTTGTTTTGAGGTAGCGTTTGCTTGGATGTCTGCTTTGGAGGTCTCTGTTGCTTAGGTAGATTTTTATTTCGAGCCTCCGAGTATGTTTTTGTGTATTTATGTGTTTGGTTCGCTGATGTGGTGGGACTATGTGATACTGGAATTGTGTTGTGTGAGGTTACCTTCTCCTCCTGACTGGTTAGACCAGTTTTGAGATGAGAGAGCTCAGCCTCCAGTTTGGCTAAATAGTTGCATCTCTCACATATATTTGAACCTGTTTGGAGGAGGAGAGGGATGTCCGTGTACATGAGACAGTTGTAACATTGCCTCAAAATTCCCAGATTCACCAGCTGGACTGGAGAGGAAACCATTGACTGACCTTTGGACATGCTAGAGTAATATAGGGAAACTGAATTTAAGACGGACCAATAGAGGACAGGGTAATTGTAGAGAGTATAAGAGTAAGTAGTGCTTATGGTTTAATAGTGCTAACTTGTAGGATTACTTAATTGGACCAGTGAAGGGCCTTAGAATGAGAATATGGTGTTTAAATTGAGAGATAGAGCAGTTCTAAGGGAAAAGGTGAAGAGCAGACTTTGTGGAGCCAGGAATAGTTTAAACCCAATTAGGTGGCGCTGCCCGCTGTTGCGCTATGCACAAAAATGCGCAAAACCGTGCAAAAGAGGGTTTTAAGAGAGGAAGATGAAGGAGTTTGGAATTGACCCAAAATGGCCAATAAAACTACAGTTTCAAGTCAGTAACCACTCCCACAGGGGCAGGCAGGCTGTTCAATGTTTTTCACTGCCACTGATCAACAGAGAGACTTCCCTATAGCCCAAGCAAAAAATGACCTCCAAGAAACTTACAAACAGTTCAAGAACAGCAAGCCTGTAACTGAACTTTTTTAAATCTCAGAAAAGTGGGAAAAAAGCAAGATTTTTTTTGTTTTTTTCAGAGATAATATATACATATATTATATTATATATTAACCATTATATATTAAGTTGTTGTTGATATATTAACCATTTGTTCCCCCAGATTTAGCTAAAAGTACATAGATAGACAAATAATTTAATAAATAAATAAATAACCACACCCAGCAGTTATTTACTGCAATTTTCCACATGTAAACATATGTTACCTCTCTTCTGTCAATCTTGGTAGGATTACTAGAATAGTGTCATATATATATATATATATATATATATATATATATATATATATATATATGTATGTATGTATGGGTCTACGACTATTCACTGAAA
>NC_056732.1:133270279-133380279 GCF_019279795.1 Protopterus annectens | reverse complement strand
AAGAACAGATTTTTTTGTACTGTGCTTGTAAAACACTTTTGAACAAGAACAGCAAGTACATTAGCACATTTCTTCAACATTCAGGATAACAAAAAAATCTTACTGCTGCAGCCACTAGTGAACAGCAAAACATGCTTTCTGAAGTGTTAATTAACAACTCTTGGATTACAGTTCTATCTTTGACACCTCAGGAATTGTGTAGGAGAGGGTTTGTCAATGCTCATAGCTTAAGATTGCAAAATGACAATGCTTACAAAACCTGCAATTTAGCTACTTTTTATGGATACAGTTGTAAAATTACTTTGAACTGCTTAAAATAGGCCCTGAGAAAATTGTAAATGATGGTCATTCAAAAATGAAATGCAAGCACTCTTGCTCCAGAAATTTTGTAAGATGCCTGTGAGTCACACTGTTACCATTGTATCTCAAATGACTAGGAAGACAATATGATGTCCTTATTTATAGCATGACTCACATAATGGGGACTTGAAATAAGCACGTGGAAGGGGTTAAGAAATCACTAAAATAAGTTCAGGTTACTATGTCAAGCCCCATGTAGGCTATTTTATGGAAAAATGTATTAAAAATTTATAATAAGCACCTCAATTTATTTTAATTCATTAAAGTAGCTCAGAAAACAAATATACAATGAAAACGCACATTTTTGACTTCCAAATAGAGTTTTCTGTAACTGCTATAAACTGACTTTGCCAGTGGAATGCATCATATTCCTTGATGTCCTGAGTTTAAAAAATCCACTCTTTGATAGTAACACATTACGGGAACATAAAAAAAAAAAAAAAAAACAGTTACTATGACAAATGTTGACTTTTGAAAATAATTGCATGGTGTCACTTTAAGATTAAGCACAACAACAGTGATACAAAACAGATTATAGGGAAATTACAAAATAAGCAAAATAAAATGATTGTTTTTAAATAAAACAGTTCTATTATTGAGGTGGCTTTAATGAATTTATGCAGGAGTCAGAGGGACTTGTGTTTCCTAAGATAGTAGCAGATAATGAAGTATTGGGAGCATTTTAGAAAAAGAAAGTTCATAAAAGTAAAAAAAAGTGGTAAATATACATTTAAACAAGCATAAAATGTACTAAACTCTGAAAAAAGTTTGGATTCAACACAATTCAGTGATCTATGCAATTACATTGTTTGTTGTACGGTAGGTAATTTAGCATAAACCTGCTTTTCTCTCACTTCATTGTCATATATCTTTCATAAAACTTGTATCTATTCTTAAGCGATATTTTCATATTACGTTTCCCTGGTCCCCCACTGAAAATGGACTCTTACCCAGTCAGACTTTTCCTGGTAAACAAATTTAAAAAAAATAAGCAAATAATTCTTCAATAGTTAAATAAAAGTTTGTGTGCTGGATTCATCTATGAACCAGCAATGAGATGCATCCATCCAATGATGTCAAGTTGCATCTGATGCTTTTATTGACTATGCGAACAGCTTCCACCATCCACAGGGTTTCTTAATTTTTATTTTTTTTTATTTAACATTTGTTGACCGGGAAAGTCTGACTAGGTTCCAGAGATCCTGTTTTCAGCAGAGACCCATGGAGAAATGCTCCAGAAGCATGTCTTTAGAATGTGGGAGGAAACTGGAGTACCTGGAGGAAACCCACACAAACACAGGGAGAACATGCAAACTCCACACAGAAGGCACCCCAGCCAAGAATTGAACCGGAGAACCTCTTGCTGTGAGGTGACAGCATTAACTGCTGCACCACTGCGCTGCCCACAATCAAGTAAGAATGGAAGTCGATTGCTAGGCCTTTCTTCCATATCATATACACAGGGCAAACATATCTATGGATAATTTACTGTCACCAATCCCACATATCTTTGGGATGTGGGAGGTGACTGAAGTACTCAGAGAGTGCTCATAAGAAGAGAGGAAGGAACTGCTGATTTTCCACAGAAGACACTCCACTTGAATTACAGAATCTCTTGTTGTGAGGCAACAATATGACTCACTAGGCCACAGTACTGCATAACAATGGCATATAGATTAGTAACTGTATTATAGTAACACCAAGGATACTAATGCTTTTTTTTTCTTCTCCAGCAAAATAGCAATATCAGCCAACAAGCCACTGGTGAAAAAAAAAAACAAGTGGATGCTTCTAACTAGCAAACATCTGGTAAATCCATCATCTTAAGCATTGTTCAAACTAGCAGACATCTGGTAAATCCATCATCTTAAGCATTGCTCAATATGATTAGTGAATTCAATTATATTTGAACTTACCACTCCATGCTAAGTTGCTTTGTATAGTTCATTTGAATGCTTTAAATGAGTGCAAGAGATGTGAGCTATATATCCTACCTCTATGTTGATATTAGTATTTTAATGTTTCTTATCCTTGCAGTGTGAGGGAGTTTCCTCAGGATTTGCAGTATTCTGCTCAGAAATTATCACACCGATTGCATAACCCAGTTAGCATAAAGACACCCACCCTTTGTTAGTATTGTTCCTCCCTGCTTATCCACTTAATTATACATCTGGTATACAGATTGAAGATTAATGGACTAAGGGAGGGATAATGGTCCCGTCAATAAAAACATGCCAACAGAAGTAAGATAGATTCAAAGAGGTGTCTGACTGCATACTACCTCTATTACCACATATTTATTGAATAGGTTCTCATTTCGCTTTTAGTCCTACCTTTTCTGCATTATCATTTTGTTTTGGTCTTTATGCTTACTCCTTATCCTATTTTATTTGTCTCTATGCAAATTTTCAGTTTTGTGGGCAAACTTGTTCCCCCACTGATCACTCATCCATTCCACAGCATACAGCTCTTCTTTACCAGTCTCCTATCTTCTAGCTCATTCATTCTCTACGTGGTCTATTTTTCCTGCCACTAATGTCTTACCCCAGACCACTCTTTGCTGTTTGTATCTAATAGCCACACTTGTTGTGACGGGAGTAATGAGCTCTTTTTCCTAACAATGACTTCCCATTTCTCATGGTTTTATATAATCAATGGCTGATACTTTAGTAAGGGTAGGTTATTCACTAACTATTTCACTAGCACTATCCAAAAAAGTGGTGCATTTCCTATTACTGGCATTCCTTGAGTCGGTCAGTTTTTTAATAGACATTCCTTTTGGCTCCTACAATCAATGTTAGACTTCTAAAGGAGATGACAGTATTACTGAAGTAAGCAGTTAATTTAATTTATCCCTCAGTAAATCCCTGCCTACCTGCAGTAGAACAGAAGGTGAAAAGTGGTCCTTAGCTTAATGACCCTGGCCTGCTAGTAGTTTTGCAAATATGTTATATACTAGTTTCAATTTCATTAATTTTAACTCCTGTCAGTATCACTGCAACATCCTCAGAATTCTATGTTCACCCCCCCCCCCCCACACACACACACATGGTACAATATATATAAATATATACATATATGTTAGCCTTTCTTGATTTACATTACTTGTCCTAGATGATTCTTGGTAAAGAATAATATAAGCAAGAAATGTTTTGTTATTTCCCTAATCTTTCTAGCTCTCACTTAGAAATGCATGGTTGTAGAGATTAACTACTCAGATTAGGCACATGTATTTGATGTTTCAGTTGCCAGTTTTAGATCTGTACTTCCTTGTATATACATTAATGTATATACATTACAGTTTCTCTTGTTTTTCTTTGTCTTCCACTACCCCACATATCTCCATACCTCATCACAGGGTGCCTTACCCTATTATATGTTCAGCATAACTCATGATGCAATAGTGAATGTATCTGGTGTGAGAATGAGGCTTAGAGATATCACTTTTTCAGGTGTCATAAATGACATGAGTGTTGCAGAAAATGCCATATCTTTCATCTATGCTAAGGATTTATTAGCATTTATTCAAAAAATAAGGCTTACCATTGTAAACTTTCAGTTGCTCCTTTGTTATAGTAAGTTGTCTTTTGAAAAGTTTAGAGAAAACTTTAAAACTATTTCTACTTCTAAGACATCCAACATTTATCATTTTCAGTGTTTTCTTGCAGGACAAGACTGTACAGATGAGACCTTTCCTTATAACATAAGTAAGGTTCCCCTTATTGTGTTCTGTTCAGCTTTTAGTAAGATGGATACACATATCCATATCTACTGCAATCTGGCTTGTTGGCCACAATGCATTGTTAAAGATGGATTCATAGGTTCATAGGTAGGTACTAGGCTATCTGCCTGAAGGCATTTATGAGCCTAGCTGGAATGTGTTGGCTTTCGTCGCCCCCTTAGATTGGTTCCCTGTGCCTCTGTCCAGCAGAGCCATTGAAGTGATCCCCGGAGTAAACTTTCTGTTTCGCATCCACTCATCAAGGTTTCTCTTGAAGAGGGTTAGCAAGGAGCTCTGCCTAATGTAGATTGGAATCTTGTTCCAGAGCATGGGAAGTCTCTGGGACAGGAATCTATCCCCCCAGCATGTCCTATTTATTGTTGTGGTGAGGTTTAGATACCTAGATCATGTGGCTCGAGGGGATATGGTTTTCTTTAGGTGGAGCATGTCCATCAATTGGGTTGGACATGGCCTTGTATGTCAGGCAGAGATCACCTCTGAGTAGGCGGTATGCAACCAAGTACAGTTGGAGTTTCTTCAGTCGAGCTGCATAGGGCATCTGTCTGGGGCCAGTGATCCTCTTGTTGAGGTACATTTGTGGTCTTTCCAGCTGTTCAAGGTGTCTTGTAAGGTACATCCCAAATGGGGCATTATACTCTATAATGGGTCTGATGAGTGATGCATAGAGGGGCTCAATGACTTCTTTTGATCTGGATGCAAACCCTTTTGTAATTAGGTGGGCCACATAGAAGGATTTTCTAACTACTTTGGCAATGCGATTATCAAAGGATACTTGGATCCAGTGGCGGCTCATGCCATCGGACTGCAGGACTGCAACCCTCCCAGCAAAAAGATTCAAGTTTTGGACATTTACATGTGAATAAAAAAACAAAACACATTTATTCATTTTTTTTTACAACAACTTGATGTATTGTACTGTAAGCGAGTCCGACCAACTCGCAAATTCCCGGAACTTGAACTGCACATGCTCGTCAAGTTCCATTTCTATTTATTTATTTATTTATTTTAATTAGCAAACTGATGTTTCTGACTGCTTTACAAGCAGTCTGGATATGAGAGAAGGCATCAGTGTGATGCTCAGAAGTCTATGTGGGTTTTAACTGCACAGTAAGTAGAAGGGGGTTCAGACTGCCACGTCCGCAGGCACATACGTGACGTGGACGGCTGGATTGCTACTGATTGGTTCTTGCTCTCTTCTCAAAAAAAGAGAGCAAGAAACAATCAATAGCCTGTAGCTGTAGCACACTACTTTCTTGGATTACTTCTGCTATGGACTCATCACTTGACTATCGTTGGTGAAAGTTTCACAACTTGTCTTGAAATTGGTTCTTTATCTTTGTTTTTTTTGGCTTGTGTCTGCCTCTTGCCTTGCTGGCTTGCTAACAAGCAGCTGCTGTCATCAAATCAAGTCATTAAACTGAGGTAGGTGCCGGACTCGGCTTGTCAATGTAGTATTGTCAAAGTATGGAGGATTAAAGTGGAGTCTAATCTAAAAAACACATGGGCATTCATCTACCTGTTTGCTGCAACTGTTTACCCACATTTCTGTTTTTTTACAATGCATTTCATTTTATCTATTGCCTCCTATATGGCATTTTACTAGAGTTGCTATGAATTTATTTTTCATCATTATCAAGTCTGTCTGTCTTACAACTTGGATTTAAGGCAATGATATTCCCAGCTTGGTGGTGCTGCGGTAGCGTTGTCGCCTCATAGCAAGACGTTGTCCCGTTCGATTCTCAGCTAGAGTGTCTTCTGTGTGGAGGCATACGTGACTAGGGCGTGCCTTCGTTGAAGGTTGTGCGTCAGGGCTGGTAACTCGGTATGTAAAAATCCACTACCAATCATTAACGGACCGGAGTTTCACTGTGGCGACCCCTAACCGAGAAAAGCTGAAAGACACAAACAAACAAACAATATTCCCAGCTTCTTATCTTGAATTTCAGGTTATTTCCTACAATGCTTCTAATAATTCGAAGTGGTTAATAATTTTAATGGTCACATTCGGTAGGTCTTTTTTATAACTGTAAAGGTACTTACAATCAAGTCAAATAAATTAAGATTTTCACTGTAGCTGTTACTACAGCTTGTAAAACATCTTGGTGTGCCAGCTACATTTTGTCATAAGCATCAGTTTGTAACTACCTGCTGATGTGTAGTTTTCTTTTATTAGTGTGACCCCTTAAGTTTAACCAAACTGTTTCTGTATTTTAAAAATGATTTTTATGATTGCATCATATTCATTTTGACTTTGGTCTAACCTGCAATTCAGCATCTTTATTTGCTGGTACTGGCAGTATTACTAGTAAACTAGTCTGAGTGTACCAGATTGTGGTAAAGCTGACAGCTTTAAAGAAGTTAAGAATCAAAAGAAAAATCATGCTCTTCTTAAAGCCAATACTCGCATATGCTTTCTAGGAAACATCACTGAGTGAGCTGAGAAATAATCACCACCTATTGTGTTCAGAAGGAAAATGTCACCCAAATGACACTTGTTACTCCTCTTTAATTAATCTCAGCTGCACTTAAAGGCCAAACACTGTCAAATGCTTTATACTGCTTCCAGGCTATAAAACTAGCATTGATAAGCTCTTAATTTAAGTCCAGACTGCGGCCTCTAGTGCATTGACCAGACTCAGTCAAACCTGGACCACTGAGTTACTGCATTTCTAAACTTCAGTGAATTTTAACCAACAAAGACAATTTTATTAAAAAAAAAAATACAGTTCAATTGGTTTTAACCCTGCAGTCCACCAGACTAGTAACTAACATCAGGTTCTGACTGAATTTCCAGTTCCCTGCTAAATACTTCAGGGACATTTATCATTTTATCCGTTTTTCAGTCAAAGAGTAAATGGTACACCTGCTAAATATTTGAAATGCTGTTACAGCGTCCATTTGCAAATATTCTTTTAATTATCAGACTGTTTAGTAGTGAATATAGCCATTTTTGTCACTGTAGAATTTGGATCATAATTTGTGTACACAGTAGTACACCTCATATTCATTGAAATATTCTCTACCCGGAAAGGGTATAAGATTCATGAATGAACAATTTATTGCATAGCCCATTCACTTTGATGTGCCAGGGATTATTACATTATGATTACTGAACTCTGTAACTACATGCAGGTAACTGCTTTGGTGTTCTAAGTTTAAAATGAATCCAAGCACTGTCTTAAAAGTCACAGTAAAAGCTGAAAAAGTTACTTAACAGAGGTCTTTGATTCTAGCTTTTGATTTGGGGTTCATTTAACTGGAGTCACTATGCCTATAGTTAAAGCCATTTCCAGTTTTCTAGTTTTTTAAAATTGTTTCTTTCATGGTTTTATTTTTCACATGCAAACATGATATTGCAAAGCTGTAACTCCCAGAAACTAGAGGGACATTAAAGATAAATAAAAATTAAATATTTTTATTTCAGCCAATAAGCTGTATGCATACAGTTCAGCATACACTCTAGCAAAAAAAATGTAAATATCTTGGTGCATCACAGTATGAGGAGTGGAAAAATACTGATCAGAGGCCATGCATTACTCTTTTATTGCTTAGACTTGCTCTGTGTATTGAGGGATTCAATGACTGCCCCCAGCTTGCAGACATCAGCAAACTTAGTCAGCCAAAGGCCAACTACATTAGCCTTGACTTCACAGAAGCATGTTCTGAACAGGAAAAGTCTCAGTACAGAACCCTGTATTACACCATGTCACATTTTTGGTCCGTTTTTCATAAAATTGTGTTTTTTCTGGCAAATTAGCAGCAAATCATTAAAGATTGAAGTTAGAAAATAATGACAGACATTTCAGTTTCAGATTTCATACCCTTCAGAAAATTCATACTAATGCGAGATCTACTATTCTATTATCTTTTTAATTATATTTCTAAGTTTATAAGAGCAATATTTAAAATTGCCCTTATTTTTGGACCTTTGTTCCACTGCTATTTATGGTTTTGTCCAGATTTCATGCTCTGAAGTTGAGAGATATGACAAATGTGTCAGGGCCATCACCATCAGCCAGAGACATTTCAAATTGTGACATACTTGTTGTACCCCACTCCCCCATGTAGTGACTCTGGATGTGTCCAAGCAAGGTAAGGAGCAGTTATGCAGTGTAACTGTGCATGTATCCCTCCATCCAAGGTAGGCACAAGTACTACAGTGGCTTTTCATCCATCCTTGATTTTGCAGAATGTTCTGGTTTTCTGTCATATTTTTATACTGTTAATTTATACTTCTTATTCAGAAAATGCATATTGTTGCAGTACCTGTTGGTCTGTGTTTAACTAGCAATGCTTTAATGACCATCAGGTAAGTTTATCTGATATTGTAAGATGCAAGTAAGCTTTAATAAGCGACATGCGTGAATGGGCGTTCCTTCGTTGAAGGTTGTGCGTTAGGCCTGGCAAGCCAGCACGTAAAACTCTACTGCCAATCATTAGTGGACCGGAGTTCCGCTGTGGCGACCCCTAACCGGGAAAAGCCGAAAGACACAAACTGTTAAAGAATTACCGACACTGAAAGCTTTTTTGTTGTGAAAGCCTTTTTATTGTTGCCATGCGGAGAATATTTACATAACTAGATAGCGTATAAGCCTTGGGTATTGAAATGCATATGATAGTATTTGTAATAAAGAACAGGATTACAGTATTTTCAGAACCTCATTACATTTGTTGGAAACTTGCAGTGATTTTTGCAGGCTTTACACGTCCACATAAACTAAACAAAATGCAATCTATCATGTGTGGTCCATAACCTGTGCAGTAATCATTTAAAGAATTTATCTTGAGCTTGTTTCTTGTTTGCTGCTCATTTTTTACTTTGATCATGTTTTCCCCATGAAACAAGTAGATAGTTGTTGTTAGGCAGCAGGTCTTTTTTGGATAAGAAACATTTTTTACAAGTGGGGATATCGCAGAGATTGCTACTTTCAGCATGTTACTTGGTACTTTTATAAAACTGAATATAAATTATAATTAGAACTGCAGTGCAAGGAGAAGTGGTTTGAGTTGAGTGCTGCTTGTTTTTTTATACTTGATTTTGACTGGCATTCCAGTAATGTATTTAAAAAGTAATTTATTTTTTCAAGCCTCACAACCTTTTTTGTTTCAATCTAGATAGTAAGTAAGCTGTCATGTAGCTGATGCATTGAAATATTTTTTTTTCTTCTACACTTCATTTTGTTGTCTTGATTGGATTCTCATAATGATGGTTTGGCATCCAGGGCGGCGTATTTAATTAAAGTCCCAGTTTTTGCAGTTTTCAGCATAGCTCCACTGTTTTATAGATGGCCACACCCCTTCTCATTGGCCCCACCCATTCAGCTGTCTCCAGCAGCCTCCCTTTGATTTGAAGTCACCATCCGCCACTGCTTGGGTCCCCAGATCCCTTATTACTTCTTCTGTATTTAGGGGGCTACCACCTATGTGGTAGTTTGTGGGTACTTTGTTTTTTCCAAAGGGGATGACTATGCACTTTTTGGCATTTAGCTTGAGGCCATGGCTTTGACACCAGGTATCTGTCTCAGTGAGACCCTTTTGGAGGATGTCTGTGTCTGCCAGAGAGTCAATTATAGCCCCTAGTTATCTGCGAACCTGATCAGCCATAGTCCTTCTGTGCTTGCCTGTACCTCAGAGAAGTATATGCCGAACAGGAGGGGTCCTAGGACTGAGCCCTATGGAATGCCACTTGTAAACGGTTTAGAGTCAGACCTAGCTCCCGCAACTCTAACCATGTGGGTTCTGTCTGTGAGCCAGTTGGCAACCCATATTGTGATGTAGGGGTTTATGTTCAGGCTGGTAAGCTTGTCTATAATACCTGAATGGGGAATGGTGTTGAAGGCCTTTGCGAGGTCTAGGTAGGCTGTGTGTATCACCTTTCCCTCATTTATAGCCTTGGTAACTGTCTCAAAGAAGTCCGCCAGGTTTAGGAGGCATGATCTGCCCTTAACAAAACCGAACTGTGTAGGGTCCAGTGTTTGGAGGTTCCCAATGTCTCTGTTTATGACATCCATGATGATGCGCTCCATAGCCTTGCAGACCAAGCTAATCAGGCTTATAGGGCGATAGTTCTTGGGGGTCTGTTGTGGCTCCACCTTTGTGGAGTGGAATAACCATTGCTGTGTGCCACTCTATGGGCACATAGCCTGTGCAGAGGCTGAGTTTGAACAGTGTATTTAGGTGAGGGGTTAGTTCATCTTTGAGCTCATGTAGGACGCAGCCTGGGACTCTGTCCATTCCCACTGATGCTGTGTTTTTGGCTTTGGAGAGGGCTATTTTAACCTGAGTGTCTGTGATTTCAGGGGCACTACATTCTTCTGGTATGGTTATGGGCCCTATTGGGGGTGAGAGGGGTGTGAAGTTTGCACTATACCTGTTTGCCAGGATGTTGACGATATCGGTTGGTTCAGTGGATTTTGTGCCATTCTGCACTAACTCCGAGCAGATCTGAGAATTGCCACTTAGATTCTTGACATAGCTAAAGAATGCCTTGTGGTTATCTTTGGAGTCCTTGGCAATTTTTCTTTCAAAGTTTGCCTTGGATGATTTTATGAGGGGATCATAGTTTCTTGCTGATTCTGATCAGGGATGTCTTTTCTTCTTGGGATTTTACTCTTTTCTGTACTAGCTTCCTCCTTCTATTGTATAGCTTGTTTATGGCAGGGGTCCACTAGACTGGTTTCCTTTTCTTGGAGGAATGAGTCTTGGTTTTGCTTGGGATAGCACGATCCATGCATTCTTGTAGGTGCCCATAGAGTGCATTAGTAAAGGATTTTGCAGCTTGAACAGTGTTATCCTTTGGCATGGGGGCTTTGAAACTTTCCACCTCGGTCTTAAGTAATGTGGTTTGCTTTTGAAAAGTTTTGTACAGTGGTTTCTTTGACTGGGGGGAGGGCGGAATGTGGATATCCAGAGTGATTAGTTTATGGTCAGATCTAACCAGCGAGTGGTTGACCTGCGGTGTGGAACACCGGTCGCCCATGTTGGTGATGACCAGGTCCAATATGTTGTCACCTCTGGGGGGGGGGGGTGTTGACCAGTTGATCCAGGGTGTTTGAGTTTATAAATTCTAGGAAATGTTGGGCAAGGGGTTTAGTACTTGAGTAGTTCTCCCAGTTAATGTTTGGGTAATTGAAATCACCTAATATCAGGGTGTTTGGTAGGACATTTATGTTTCCCAGTGTTTCCAGAAATGCAGAATGGGGGTCCTGGGACATGGTGGGTGATCTGTAGCAAGCTACAATTTGAATTGCAGTTTTACCCATTGTTAGTTGCACAGCCGATCTCTGAAGCATCGTGCTGTACCAGTAACCTGGAGGTGTGGGTATTCTCTATGAATATGGATACGCCCTGTGCCTTTTGTATTTCGGTCCTGGTTTTGTGTCCGAAATATATGGTATGAGTTGTAGCCTGGTAGTGCTGGGGTGCTCTCTGGAGCCTTAAACCAGGTTTCTGTTACTGCACATATATCAGTTTTCTCCATACTGAGGAGTGCCTCGAGTGCATGCATTTTGAGGTTTAGACTTCCGGCATTGAGTAGCATTACCCTCAGTTTTTTGTTTCTTGTGCTATTTATGGCGGTGGTTTGTTTTTGAGCCTTTCCTAAAAAAGGCACTATGGGGGTGGCAGGAGCCTTGGCCAGTATTCAAAAGCCTAAGGGTGACAGGTGAAAGCCGTCTCTAGCAAAGAAGCATGGCTTGTCGAGCATGTCATCCCAGGCTGACAGACACTGGATCCCCTTTGAATGACACCAGAAGCTTAGCCAATTGTTGAAATTGATAATTTTTTTTTATACTGTGGTATCATTGTTGGTGAGGCCAGGATGATACTCAGTGTCAGGGTCATACCGGCCTGGGCTATGTGATCAGAGAGCTCCTCCATGTCTCTTTTCATGTAGTCCAGGGAGGTACGGCTCAGGTCATTCACACCAACATGGACAATGACAGAGTCATATTTGTACTTGTTCTGGAGTGACCTGAGTGCTTGTGTTATGTGGCGGATCCTGGCACCCGACAGGCAGCTAACAGTAACCTTCTCCTTGTTCAGCCTAGTGAGTGGGACGGTAGTGTGCCTGATTATAGAGTCACCTATTACTAGTGTGCTGGGTATATTATTTTGCCTTAAGGGCTGTGATTGCACTGCACACTGGTTTTGTGAAGTATGTTTCATGGTTTGTGTTGGGGGGGTGGAGGTTGCTTGGATGTCTGCTTTGGAGGTCTCTGTTGCCTTTGCAGATTTTTATTTAGAGAATCCGAGTATGTTTTAGTGTGCCACAGTCCCATCTTAAAGCTAATGTGCAAACATATTTTTTCAGAAAAAAAATCATATTTCCCATGATACCTTAATGAAGGGAGATAGTAAATGTATTTGCATACAATTCTGTTTTTTGCCACTGTTTTCATGCACTATGCATCTTCTATGTAGTCTTACGTTTTTCTTTGCCTTAATTTGTAATGTTCTGCCCCTCATTTATTTATTTTTTTTATGTGTGTGGTGCTGATGGAATGCTGGTAAGATCAAAATTTGTCCACATTCTAGCAGATTCCTGTTATTTGCTCTGAGGGTATATTTTTTTGAAATTTGTGTTTTTTTGTGCATTTTTAAGCCAATGTGCTCAGATCATACCTAATTGGGGGGGGGGTGACAAACACCCAAAATCAAGGATAGGTTTTACAAATTACTCTTATTAACTTAGAAAGTTAATAGAATAACATATTTTTTGCATTTGCATACATTTTCTAAAGGATACAAAGTCTGAAATGCAAATGTCTGTCATTATTCAGTGAATTTAGTGCTCAATGAATTACCAGAAAACCACTTTTATGAGGAACATGCCAGAATATGAAGCTACAATCTAGACATTCTACAACATTCTGGACAGTTGAAAGGTATAGCTGAAATTCTTCAGTTCACCAAGAAAAGGGGTAAATATTTTTTATTTTTTGGAGGAAATTTACTTATCTCCCTTTATGTGTGTTTGTAAATGGCTTTGCACATGTCTCTGAAAAAAGACAGAAAAGTGCTGCAATCTACTTTTGCCACAGGATGGAGCTCCAGGCTTGATACCTGAAATAATGCTGTCTGATGCTGAAACTTACATGTTTACTCCAGCAGATCGGCAAAGAGTGTTATTTAACTGTAATAACATTGTATATCTTTGTCTGGAACATAAAACAATGATGTTATCATAAAGTTAATGGGAAATCACAGTTTTAGAAACTTAGTACCATTCATATAAATATCTGCACAGTAAATTTTATACTGGAGCGCAATACAATTATGTTGTCAGTTGCCAGCCTTCTGTATAATGTAACTGCAAAAGTGCAAATTATTATGGCCAGCCTTTATAATATTGCTGCAAATTATAATGATTGCTGTGTGATAGCACTGATTTATTTATATAATAATGACAGTGGTAATTTGCTACTATTTAAGAACTGAAACACTTGTTCACTGCAGCACATGATAATGATTTTGTGAATAACTGTACTGCACATACAGCATAACTCTCAGCCGTGCCTCATTATGAAGAGCACTCCTCATTTCGTGTCTTAAAATGGCAATACTTCACACTGCTCCACTTCAAAAGAGTCCATCACACTTCCATTTTTAAGAATGAAATCTCCATGGTAAATAACACTTCATCATATTAATTCAGTCAAATAACTTTTTGTAAGTATGAAGAGGCATTAGCCATGCTGTGTGTTTTCTATTGTTCTACATTTGTTTGTATTTTCCACATTGTGAGAGGCAATGTTCCTTATTATGGAGATGAAAGGATGAGAGCTGTGACATCTGGACATATTGTTTGTTTGTGTCTTTCCGCTTTACATCTGGACATATTACAGTTATGATAAATATCTTCATCTCCCGATTGAAATATTGGTGGAGTGCTGACATGTTGAAGAAAAAGACAGAAAGCACAGAGAAGTGCAAATCTTGAAGATCACATTTCCTAAACATATGTAAATATATATATATATATATATATATATATATATATATATATATATATATATACACACACACACACACACACACACACACACACACACATATCAACTCCGAGATTGCCATACCTCACAGAAAAGAGAATATTCGGAGAAATGGCATCTCAGACTTCGCATGTCTAAGTCCATGCTTTCAGCCACTCAGTCCCCATATTTTGGGACTCGCTGTAGCTGATCTCAATATTTCAGATGGTTACCAATATGTTCACTCAGTTTATATTTTGTGGGTGTTTACTTTCTTTACTGCCTGTATAAAGTCAAGTGTACATTTTTAATGGCAAGTAGCATATTGGATGCAGTAATTAAAGCTAGAATACTAAATGCTCCACTTAAAAAAAATCCCACTCCCTCAGAGCCACATGCTACAGGGATCTAAACCTTGTCAACACAATGAACAAAACATGCTGGAAGGATAGGTTCCTGACCCAGAGACTCCCCATACTCTGGAATAGACTGCCCATACATGTCAAGCAGAGCGCCTCATTGGCCCTCTTCAAAAGGAACCTTGACGACTGGATGGGAGATAGGAAATTCACCCCCTGGGATCACGTCAGTCACCCTGCTATACAGGGGTCCAGGGAAGTAAATATTGTGGGAAGAAATATCCAGAGATTTGTTATGGCTAGGCTTGTATAGGCCCTAGGGCCGATAGTCTAGTACCAACCTATGGACCTATGAACCTATGAGTAGTTATAGAAGATAAACACATATTTTAATGCTACAAAAGAAAATGCAGTTTTAATTATACAGGAAAAATATTGCATTTTGCAGTGCCAGCAGGCAGCTAAGTAACCTTTTTTACTCATTAAGTATTAAACAAATATTGAATGTCTAAATAAGTGGTGCATAACTTCTTGCCTAGGTTACCAAAACAACTAGTATCCTTTCAAAGTCCTTTATTTATCAACAATGCTAAATCAAAGTGTACTTAAAGTGAAACTTAAGACAAGAAATAAAATGCAACAGTGTAATAACACAATTGTGAATGAGGACTGCTAAAATTATTGTATTCATTTGGAATGTGAATGTGAAACAGAACTATTGTACATAGACTTCCTTTCTATATATAGTACTAGATTATGTGGTATACAAAGATGTCTAAAATAATACGAATATAAGCAATTGTGAAATGGAGGCAGGAATTATGGCGTTACCTGCAAATTATCTTGACTAGCTGATTGTCTGGCATAGTTAAATACGTGGTATTTAAAGATATACCCTAGGATTTAATAAACTGCATGTAGGCACCGTGTAGAGCCTACATGGAATAAATCTGTGTACACGACCACGGTCCCCCCTTGGCAGCATACCATGTATATTAATGATGGTGCACTGCAGAGGTAGAGCATAGGAACAAGGATATTGAATCAGTGTAGGGAGATGTGTAGAGGTTACTCGTGGTTGTGGCTTGCATGGTCAGATGTTAAGTCTAGGATAAGCCTCCCAGTAATGCATGTTAAATATGTAATATTTAAGGTTTATTATATTTTTTATTTTATTTTTCTGTATGTTTGCTCAGAATGGCGTGGAGTGAGCAATGCCAAACCATGCTTGCATATAGACAGGTGACACCTACTACACATCTAAAAATAGAAAAAATAGAAACCGGATGTAATCAATTATCATAATTAAATTTTTTTTTTAAATTGTCATTTGCACAGTGTGGCATGGAATGCCGCAGAGCCATGCACTGCTTATACATACATAGCCGACACCTGTCAGACCTCTAAAAATAGAAACTGGATTTAGTTAATTATTTATTTACAGGTTTGTTTACATGTGTTTGTGTGGCATGGTGTTCAGCAATGCTAACAGGTTGGTCAGTAGTATTTGTGAAGGTATACTAATTTTCATAATATCCAAGCAGCTAAATGGGTACAGTTATGGCTTTATGTGTAGTAGGTCCAGGGTTTGAGTCCATAGCAGGCAGAACATGTCTGTAATTTAATGTACTATTCTTGTATAATTTAATAACAAAATTGTAAAATAAGGCACTGCTGCACTCTGCTAAGCTCTGCTCAGCAATGCTATGCAGTGCATAAACATGATAATGGCTGTCAATGTTTGCGCGGTGCTAAGTTTCACTAAAACTATGGTTGTGCGAGTTGTCATGCTGCTCAGCTCTGCTTAGCTGGTTTGCACATTGCTAAATGACATGACATTTTTTTGAATGTTGCTCAATGACATGTAAGGGTGGGAAAACAGCATATATTAAGCACAATAGGTGGGATCTCTGCACCATTCATTGGAGTTCAATCGACTGTTGATATGGCAGGAGATGCTGGTGAAGGTGTGTGCTTTCAGGCACAGAAGTGGGGTATTTAGGAGTCCAGGGTTATGGCTGGGCTCCTGGTAAAAAAAAAAACATGAACCCAGGCTCATGCAGGGTGGTTCCCAGGGCTTGGAGTGTAAGGTGGAGGCCTGGGACCAGTTGGCCAAGGAACTCACCAGTGTTACTGTTATCCCCTGCACAGGTGAGCAGTGTTGTCACCACCATGATGAGCTGAAAAGGAGAAAGAGGGGAACCTTGGACACCTGGGTCCAAGAAGCAATAGATGGGAATGCCCCACAAGTATGTAAGTATGCTTTCCATTGTCTTATCAAAATGCAAGCTGAATATCTGCAAAACTAGTATGTATAATAGTATGCTTCTCTCCCAAAAGCTGCAGTTGAGAGGGCTTACAATATTGAGTACCATGCCGGGCGCCTGGCCAGGTTGCACTGTGAGTGTGGTAAATACTGATTTATTATGCTAACTGTAGTGCAATAGGAAAGAAAGAATTTTCTACAATAAAGTATACACAAGAAAAACTGTAGTGTAATAAATGGGCAATTAGAGCTGTAGTGCAATAAATAAACAATAACAACTGTAGTTCAATAAACAAGAAACAATACCAATAATAGTAGGCACAATGGTGGACAGCAGGATTGTGTTGTTGCAACTATTGTAGTAGAGCTGTATGCATTGATTCTGTATAGTAAGGTTGCTACAGTCAAGAATAACACTGTAATAGCTGTAGAATGCAAATCCAATGGTCTGCAAACTGTATTGCTTAACTCACAGTGCTATCTAAGGCTGTCTCCAGGCCAGTATCAGTCACATAATGCTCTCTGTTCCTCAGACTTCAAGTAATAAAGGTATATGAGTGTGGTAGCCCACTCCATGAGCAGATATGGTGTGTGGGCTTCACAGATATTTCAAGCCAATAACAATAAAAGTGTTCACCATCATTGCTGATTTTAAAATAAAGCTGTTTTAGTATATGTAGTATGGTTGTATTCCATGCATGTGTGTTCTACTGTCACCACAGTCTATTATAACACTGTAATAGTACTAGAATGCCAGAAGAATGTCTTGTAACTTGTATTGCTCAACTCATAGCATGGTTCCAGGTTATCTCCAGGTCAGTATCAATCATTCAGTAGGTGGCAGTGACTCAGTAATTTAGCCTGTTAAATACCTTGTACACAGTACATTTTGCCACCCACAGTCCTGGGTTCAAATCCAGTGGTATGTAGTACTAAATGTTCAGTATCAGTCACGTAATGCTCACATTTTCTCTCTCCCCAGGAACAAAAGGTGTATGGGTGAGGTAGCCCATATTATGAGCAGATATTATGTTTAGATTTCACATAATGTTAACCATCAGTACCAAGAATGTGTTCATCAGCATTGTTGATTCATAAATAAATCTGTGTAATCATAGTATGGCTATATAATGTCTGTAATAAGTTGCTGCAGCCAATTATTACATTATTTGCAGATGGCCCCTGCAGTCACAGCTGTTGGGTTCTACTCCCATGCCTGCCAACTAAGACATAACGGCTATCTAGTTTACTTACTTTATACAAACATGCCTCTGAAGTGTCATAATTTCTCTTAATGTAATTAAAACTGCCTAATCCTTGTGTCACATGATTAGCAGATAAATTATCACCTGGAATGCAATGTATTACCAAATCTGTTTACAGAAACCTTGGTAGTTATATAAGTCCAAATTATGAGCAACTGTTCTGTGCAGTTGTGTACCTGCATTTCCTACTGCTTGGTCCATAGTGTCTCCTGCTATCAGCTTGAGAGGTAAGTATATATGTGCTACATCAGCTATAGGAGAATTGTAGTCACTGTACTCACAACTGATACCACACACCTGTAGAAGTATGTATCACCAGTGTTTCCAGGGATATTATCTGCAATGTCACTAATGGAATGTTTTCTCTCTCTCCCCTCCCTTATCTTCATTTATTCATTATTGTTATGTATTATTATGATTTAATATTAACATAATTTGTTTAACTATATTTTGGAAAATGTGGTTGATTACTGTTATGTTTTATTATGATTCAATATTAAAATAGTTTGTTAAACTGTTTTGTTGGCCTTATGGATTACGTCTTACTGGCATGCTGTTAACATAATGACTGTTATGTTACATTATATTGTGTTACACATAATATACATTAATATGTATTTTGATTAATAAATATGATGGTCCATTCAGTTAATACTAACAATGGTTTGGCGATTACTAACCATAACGTATTGCTATATCTCATTTACCACAGCATGTCAAGGTAGGCTGGTTCTGGCTGATCCCCCTAACCTACCTAAACTGGCCATGGCACTGGGTCCCAGCATGTCTGGGACTGAGGCTGTCATGCCCACTCTGCACTACCTGTGGCATCGGGTAGTACCACCACAGAAGATGGGGTTGGGCCCCCCTCTGGGAATGGTGGCGGAGGGGGAGTTGTCACCTGTGCTGAGCTGTCGGTCTTGGTGCACAGGATAGTCTACCAAGGGTTTGACTACCACCTGTGCCAGATTGAGGGCATGCTGGCTGACCTGGTGGGGCAGCCTCGCTCCAGTGTCCAGCTTCCACCACAATCACCCTCTGACCAGTGAAGGAGCAGTGTTGACAGCCCCATGGGTGGGATGTAAGTCATGTTGTTGCCTTGTAGAGGCACATGGGTCTTGGATTCCACAACACCCTCCCTATTCAAGGTGTTTATCCCCCTCATGTGTCACACACTGCCCATGTCTCCTGTCTTGTCTGCCTTGTCTGTCTGCAAATGCATCCTCACCTACCCATCTTACCTCCCCACATGTACCTATCTCCCTTCCCTAACATTTTATTCTCTCCTTAATAAAAAAAAAAAAAAAATGGCCACCTGTCTGAAAAATAAATACATAGCTCTACATTTCACCCACATGTCCACTGGACACACAGAAATTTGTCCAATTGGCTTGACAATGCAATTATGTTGTCCTCACTCCTCTCTCTCTCTCTGGGGGGGGGGGGGTGAGAGTTTAAATCCATGTACAAATTCTGCTGAGGTGCACGGTTGTTGCTGTAGAAGAAATGGGTAGCTATGGTTCTTCCCTCCACCCTTTCTGCACATCCCTACCTGCATTCCACTAAGGTTTCCCCTGCTTGCACCCCATTTCACCACTTTCCCCATTTTTCTTTTCTTTATATTTTTTTAGCTCAATGCTGCATGGCGCTCTGCATCATGCAGCTTTGCTAAGCTCAGTTAAATAGAGCTATATTGATTATATGTTTCCTTAAAATGTTATTACACATTTATAAAATAAACACCTGTCCCATGAATTGGACCCAAGACTGTCACACCTGCAGACCACTGCATTAACCTGCCATGCCGTGCAACTCTTAATTAAAACAGCTGTTTTAAAAAAAACACAATAATTGCCACTTACAGTCATTATGCACATTTCCGCAGAGCTGCGTGCCACGCTGCTCCAAGCAGACTTGAATAAAACCTAATGGAAAGAATGGGAGTGTTCCTGGGACTCTGGTGCAATAGTACAACACTACAAAGCCAAAAACATTATAATGGATGTAAGTGAGGCCTCTGATAGCAGGTAAATGTACCCATTTAACAGCAGCATGTAGAAAGACACCTGCTAAGGCATTAATGGCAAAATAATCTGCAACAAATACGATAACCAAACTAGTGAAAAACGTAAAAGTGGCAAATGCGAGCAAACTGAAACTGAAATCCTGGAACACAATTTCTGCACCACCAATAGCAAAACGTTTTTTATTAGAAATGAGCGCTTTCGGTAGAGAGCAATCTCCCCACCTTCATCAGATCACAGTTTTATTTAAAAACCAGAGTCTTATATATTCGTGACATCATGTTAATTAGTTAATTAGCATGATTGCTACTAAATTAATCAATTCAACAGTGATTCACAATATTTTCCAAATGTTTTTTGTGCAATAAACACTTTAAAATCCTTTTTTAACCTCATGAACTCACATGAAATCACATAAAAAGGCACGCAAAGACAGTGAAAATAAAATACTGAATAAAATTAAAACATCTTTGAACAGTTTTAACATATTTAAATAAATAACGAATGTTATCTACAATATCAAAAGGGGGGGGCAAGCACATTAGCAAACAAATGTTTAGGAATTTTTATATATATATAATCTTACATTATTCGCTATTAAAATAATCAGACAACCTCCCAAACAATTTAAAAACATTTCGAAAAGCATTTTAAGGCACGCCGAAAAAACTTTTAATCCTTTTAAAACCTTTTAAACCCTTTAAAAGCCTTTTGAAAAACCCCTTTTGAAAAGGAAGTAAACAAGTTAGGTTTGGCAACAGTCAGTTGGTGGTAATTCAATACTATACAATGCTGTACAATAATTTCCTGATGCGTCCAATAAAGGCTGGGCACCAAAGACAGTCAAATGACCAATTGTTCACAAAGTGCATGATTGTGTCAAAACAGACTTAAATGTTATATTTGGTCATAAATGCTTTTGCATGCTGACCAGTTTGCATTAATAATCATATTATCAAATTGCCTGCACACATGGTCATCTTATTGTAATCCACCATGTGTGCTTATGGATGTTCATTATTTTATTAATTTAATTTAATATAATAAATACAATAAATACCATAGTCACTAATGGAATAGAAAAAAAAGGGGGGGGGGGTTCTACACATTCTATAAACTTAAACCTGTCAGATGATTGTTGGGACTAAAAAGTCAGAAACACACAAAAAGTGACAAAAAGTGACGGGAAGCAAAACAACACTAGACGTTTACCATCAAATCTGGATGTCATTCTAACTAGCCCTATCCTATCTCTTAAGGGCTTTTAATTTCAGTATGCATTTTATGGACACTACCTCATTGAGTCCTGGAAAAATGTATGATGAGGTCCGGATTTGCCAAAATACCTCTTGTTCCTTCAGTTGTAATTGCCAAGGACCTCCTCTAATGGATGGCTGTATTTGTTGTATGACTGTGAATAGAAATGAACAAGAGGTATTTTGGCAAATCCGGACCTCATCATACATTTTTCCAGGACTCAATGAGGTAGTGTCCATAAAATGCATACTGAAATTAAAAGCCCTTAAGAGATAGGATAGGGCTAGTTAGAATGACATCTAGATTTGATGGTAAACGTCTAGTGTTGTTTTGCTTCCCATCACTTTTTGTCACTTTTTGTGTGTTTCTGACTTTTTAGTCCCAACAATCATCTGACAGGTTTAAGTTTATAGAATGTGTAGAATCCCCCCCCCCCTTTTTTTCTATTCCATTAGTGACTATGGTATTTATTGTATTTATTATATTAAATTAATTTAATAAAATAATGAACATCCATAAGCACACATGGTGGATTACAATAAGATGACCATATGTGCAGGCAATTTGATAATATGATTATTAATGCAAACTGGTCAGCATGCAAAAGCATTTATGACCAAATATAACATTTAAGTCTGTTTTGACACAATCATGCACTTTGTGAACAATTGGTCATTTGACTGTCTTTGGTGCCCAGCCTTTATTGAACGCATCAGGAAATTATTGTACAGCATTGTATAGTATTGAATTGCCACCAACTGACTGTTGCCAAACCTAACTTGTTTACTTCCTTTTCAAAAGGGGTTTTTCAAAAAGGCTTTTTAAAGGGTTTAAAAGGTTTTTAAAAGGATTAAAAAAGTTTTTTCGGTGTGCCTTAAAATGCTTTTCAAAATGCTTTTAAATTGTTTGGGAGGTTGTCTGATTATTTTAATAGTGAATAATGTAAGATTATATATATATAAAAATTCATAAACATTTGTTTGCTAATGTGCTTGCCCCCCCCTTTTGATATTGTAGATAACATTCGTTATTTATTTAAATATGTTAAAACTGTTCAAAGATGTTTTAATTTTATTCAGTATTTTATTTTCACTGTCTTTGCGTGCCTTTTTATGTGATTTCATGTGAGTTCATGAGGTTAAAAAAGGATTTTAAAGTGTTTATTGCACAAAAAACATTTGGAAAATATTGTGAATCACTGTTGAATTGATTAATTTAGTAGCAATCATGCTAATTAACTAATTAACATGATGTCACGAATATATAAGACTCTGGTTTTTAAATAAAACTGTGATCTGATGAAGGTGGGGAGATTGCTCTCTACCGAAAGCGCTCATTTCTAATAAAAAACGTTTTGCTATTGGTGGTGCAGAAATTGTGTTCCAGGATTTCAGTTTCAGTTTGCTCACATTTGCCACTTTTACGTTTTTCATTAATGGCAAAATACATGTGCAACTGGGACCCTGGTGGAGAAAAACATTGATATAAAGCCCTGCAATGGATAGGTTCATAGGTTCATAGGTAGGTACTAGGCTATCTGCCCGAGGGCATTTATAAGCCTAGCCAGAATGTGTCAACTTTCGCCGCCCCATTGATTAATTAATTGAGCCTCTGTCAAGAAGAGCCAATGAAGTGATCCCTAGGGATGTAGAACATGATTGTCACTACCTGTAGGTGTGCACATATATCTTGCAAATACACCTGCTGCAGCAGTAGCTCAGTCTGTTAAATTTGTTGTAAACAGTATATTTTTGCCACATACAGTCGTGGGAGTCACACTGCATTTTCAGTATTATGAAGCCACCAATTAATGACAGAGTCATGCACTCTTTATCCACACAATACATGTCAAATGAATTGACTGCTTTTAACTGATGGATGTCACAGGGCTTCAGGTAGGAACAATACCTGTCAAATGAGTTGATTGCTTTTAACTGATGGATGTCACAGGGCTGCAAGTAGGAACAATCTTCATGTATCCCTTTAGCAGATGTATATGAGGACAGCATCTTACCCAAGAAACATTCACCTCTACTGAGCACTGGATTTCCCAGAACCACCTCGCCCTTAACTCCAATAAAACTAAACTTCTATTATATACCCCCACAAAAGCTAACCATATTGACAAATCTCTATTTACTGTTAGCTCCCTCAACAATGCTCTCATAGAAGTTGTCCCTAGTACAAAATTGATGACAAATTAACTTTTGACCTTCACATTCACAGCAACATCAAAAAAACACATCAAAAGCTAGGTGCCCTATGCAGACACAACTATTTTCTCAGTCTCACTGCTAAAAAAGCCCTAGCCTCATCATTTCTACTTCCAAGTCTGCTATATATTGCCCCCATCCTCACCAACCTACAATCCTCCCTAAAACATAAGCTTGACACCTGCTGTAATAAAATCGCCTAATTTACTACAATGCTAAATACTCAACCCACCACTGCTCCTCACTTCATCAACTAAATTGGCTAGAATCTCCCCATCATCTTAATTACCTTCAATTAACTACAGCCCACAAAATAATCTTCCATCCTGAAAGCTGCCCATCCCTCTCATCCATACTGACCATGTGCTACCCCAATTACCACCTAAGATCCGAAAACAAAATATTATCTATTGAGAAACCCAAACTCTCAGCTGGCCAAATGCTGTACTGCTATGCTGTCTCCAAGCTATGGAATAATCTTCCTCCATCACTCAGAGCAATCAGTAATCCTGCCTCCTTTAAAAAATAACTCAAATTACATTTTTTCTCTCAGTGGCTTTGCTCCTGTACCCCACCAGAAAAAATCCCAACACCTGATTTCCCACTCAGGAATACAAATCTCTATCTTTAAAAAATGACCACTACTCTTCTCTACCTTCCTGTCTCTTTATGTCACCTGCTTCTTTAAAAACCTACCACTATTTTTCTCTGTACTTTCCTGTCTCTTTCTGTCACCTTCTTTCTATCTTTTTCTGTTACCTGCTATACACCTATCAATCTTTAAAAACTTACCACTATTCTTCTCTGTACCTCCCTGTATCTTTCTGTCACCTGCTTTCTATCTCTTTCTGTCACCTCCTATTCACCTCTCACTCATTCTGTCCACCTGCTTTACACCCTATGACCATACTCTTCAGCTTGAACCTTACACATTAATGTACCTATTCTCATGTTTTAACTCAGATATTCTGCATCATTCTTTCCTGTTCACGGCTGACTTTCATACACGTTGCCACTTCTACTATTTACTTTCTCCCATGTGATAGTAACTTCCCATATGACATCATCCTATGTACTAACCTATCTCCTTCTTTCTTTCATTCTTTCTTTCTCTCTCTCTCATAGATTAAGACCTTTGTTTGTAATTAATGAAATTATATCACTGTTAAACTTGTTTTTATTTGCAAACTTGTATCCTAATTTCTGTGTATCAACATTGTATTTAAATCTTTTGTATATATTTTGTATGCTAATTTTAATTTTGTGGAGCTTTTATCCCCGGGCCTCCAGTGAAAATGGGCTCATCTAGGCTCAGTGGACTTTGCTGGTCAACAAATGCAATAAATGAATAAATAAATAAATAAATAAATACATAAATAAATAAATATGTGCATAAATTGTCACATCATTGAGTAATGTGCATTCACAGATAATGTCAACACAGGTACTGAGACTGAGGGCCACTAATATCAAAGTGTACCACACAATCCTTTCAGAGTCACAGCTAAACAATGAACATACACATTTGAAGTCCCTGCTTGTAACAAGGACTGCCCTTATACACACTGCAAATTACTACCAGACTGTAATACATCACCTGGCAGTTGACCAATTAGTGGACATATTCTGCTCAAGGACACACCAAACATGTTGCCTAGTACTCTGTTATTGATACCATTGCCTAACATAAATCAAGATAAAAAAGAAAGCGCAAAATGACTGAATAATCCAAAATGTTAAGGAAATACTGGAAGTCCTTTGGCAAAAACACAGTTTTATTGATCCACTTCACAAAAACGCTGACAAAACGACAAAACGGACTGGCACAAGTATAAAAATGACATCCACGTAAAGCAATCACAATGTGATTTACGTGGATGTCATTTTTATACTTGTGCCAGTCCGTTTTGTCAGCGTTTTTGTGAAGTGGATCAATAAAATTGTGTTTTTGCCAAAGGACTTCCAGTATTTCCTTAACATTTTGGATTGCCTAACATACTTACCTTAAATACATGCTTTCATTGGAGTGTAGAGGGTACTCTCACTCTGGGCCTGGATCTAAAACAAGGCTGACACAGCTTGTTGTCCTCCAAAGTGTTCACACTCCCTACTTATGTCTATTACCCACAGCAGTAGCTGCAGCCTGTAGCACACCCATCTCTATCTAAAGGTGTCGCTGCAGACCCACCCTCTGCGACAATGTAGTGTTCTCACTCTAGTGATGTCTAACACAACATATCAGAAAGGGGACATAATGTACATGAAGGCCTTATATATTCCACAGTGGTTGCATGTCATTGGATGATGATAGTACAAATCAGCTGTGTTGGTTGCAATTAGCATTTCAGAACCACAGATTGGTTTAGAGGTAATCACCTATTGATGGGAAGCATGTTTAAAAGGCAAGCAGCTGGCTATGGGGAACCATTCTGTATGAGACCTTCCTCACACAGAGCACACCATTGTGACAACTATACTATCACCACATATCAACAGAGGAGTACTGCACTCTATCAGGTGTGTAAATGTTTTTGTGTACAGCAGGTTGCAGATGGGAGAATAGACTTATAAGGAATAAAGATTACAGCATTAAGCCTGTTTAGACCTGTGATAATGACATGTCAGTGACCGCCTCCAGTCTTACACCTACACAGGATGTACAAAACATCAAGGGTGCATTGTCTTTTGTCATTGTGGCACTCTGGTCTCATTGGACTGTCCCTTTATAGTGGTTGTAATTGCACACTGTTATATGTGTGGCATTGTTCGTATGACATATTATCGTGGGGTTGCCTGTAGGGGACACACCACAGTAGACCTGAGTGTTGGGTGTATGATAACATAGTGGTAGCTGTCATGGCACACATGGGAATACCTGACTATTGCTACTATCTCAGTTGTATCCACACACTTTGCTTATTTGCACACTGTGCAGAATGATATGTGTGAGCAAGCAGTGGTTAGTGCCAGCCATTTTGGCCTTGCTGTATCTGTACATAATGTATGTCCACACATGTGATCCTGTAATGTGTTTCCCTTTTATTATCTTTCAGGAAGTATGTTTCATAGATGCCATGCACCCTTCTCTGATGCAAAGAATGACATTATTCTGGAAGAACTGAGACAACATCATCACATCCTACTATCCATGGGGAGACAAAGCTGGGAACAGCAGGCTGTATTGTGGGCAGATGTTGTCCATGATGTGAAAGGCATGGGCCAACAGGGCAGGACATATAAGCAAGTTCGACACTGGACAACTGACATGATAAATGCTGCATTACGAAGGGCAGCAGATGTAGCCAGGGATTGTGCTGTCACCAGTGGAGGGCCTGCAGTGGAACAACCACTCCTGTCCACTTAGGATTTCCTGGTGAAACTAGGGGCACACAACAGCTCCCAGGCGTCCATCACACAATACATCGTGGAGGTGGGTGCCACAGTTTCCACAGCTGAGAAGCATACAGGTAAGCTTACTGTAATCAGCATTGCAATACTGTAGCAGTCAGTGTGTCAGGCTGTAGATACATTTATGTGGGGGTCAGGTCTTTGCTCTTTTGGTGGTGTATAACCTCAGTTATACACTCATACTCAGATTGTGACCAATACAAGTAACACAGTAGCTACTGTAAATGTGAGCTATATGGACATATTACCTTGTTGTGCTGCAGCATGCAGTGGTACTGACATTAAACCCCCCCTCAACTTTTCACAGGTCTGCCTAGTATTTCCCAAGGCTGTAGTCCTGCTCCTGGTAAGCATGACACTTGTTTTGTTAAGGAACAATTATAGTCTAGTATGGTTAAGGGCCAGAATAATGCCCTATGTAGACATATTTATGTATGTAAAAGCATAGGATGTTTTTAACTTCCAGTCTGGAACAGGTACCTAAGGTTTCTAGATGGGTAGTCACAGGAGTGTAGTTCAACAAACAAAACAGACACACTTTGGCAGTTACAGTTAAGAGCAGATAAGGCTCCTGGTTTACATGAAGCAAAGAATCTAAAATGCCCTTTAAAATACAGCATGTTGAAGGTAAATGCATTGGGTAGTGAAATGTGTATTTCCTTATATTTGTTAAGAGAGTTGTACTGGGATTTTATGTGCTGTTTTTCAAGTATAGTGTCATGCTAATTAATTAAAAGGTAAATATTACTGGTTATGTTTAACTAGATTTACTTCAAGTGATTGTCATAAAGTCCTGAGTTGAATTTGTATTTTGTTCTGAGGAAGAGTTTTGTGGACAAAACCAGAGAAGAAAGTTGTCTGACCACTGATCCAGTTGAGGATCTTCATTGTTATGGGTCTTGGAGGCTTTTCATACACAATAGTGCAGGTATTAATGTACTGCTTTTTTCTTTTTTATTGCAGGTGACCATGGGGGTTGGTGTCTGTCCCCTACACAACCTGATGTCAGTGTCTTTTCAGACTCTGATAATGATGGTGGCCACAGTGAGGCACAAGTGGGGGTGTCAGGGACTGAATCTGCCCACAGGTGGATATCCCTCTTCTGACCCCATTGCCACCATACACAGTCTGTATGCCCACACATACCCAGTCACCGGAGGCCACAGATATTGAACAGTCAGAGGGTGGGGGCATTGAAAAGGAAAGTGTGGCAACTATGGCTCCAGTGACTGTAGATACTGGCTATAATCAGAGATCTGGCCAGGTCCCACACAGACAGATTGACAGGGGTGCTTGTAGGAGGCCTGCTGTACATCCACCACCTGTTGCAGGTGTCACATCACGGGTCACTTGTTGCATGTTTTGGGCCATCATGGAGGCACAGGCATATTCTGAATGGAACACCAGACATATACTTAGGATTATGGATGCAGCACAATCTGACATCCATGACTGCCTCCACCAGATTGGGGACACCCTGGATCAGTTCACTGATGCAGTGGACAGACAGTGGGCTGAGACAGTGTCTCTTTTGGACCATACATTGTCTGTGCTAGAATGTGTGGTCAGAGTTGAGCATTGGACCCGTGGATGTAGGTCAGCAACCCCATCTGCTGAGAGTCCACATGGCCGAGCACACTCATGCTCCTATAGTGGCAGTACATCCAGCACTACAGAGGGGATTGTGATGTCCACACCACAATGTGGCAGGCCATGGATTCATGGTCCTTGGAGGTCCCATGGGGAATACGGTCTCAGCAGACAGCAGTCACCATCAGGTTCTAGCACTGCTTCTGTCCTTGAGCATGGAGGTGTCAGTGCAACTCCTGGCAGAGGCAGTTCCTGTGTTCGGGGCCACAGACGGTGAACTGTCAACTCTAACATATATGATCCAAAGCTATCCAACATACACACATGTAGGGCTAGCACTGAGCTTGACTGTGTACATGCACACACTCACACACCACTGTCAAATGCAGGATACCTACAGACACACACGGGACCTCTCCATGGTCCATCTTACATGCACCCCTCCTGACTCACACACATGTTGTCTACTGTTCAAGCCAGCCTAGGTCTCCTGCACCTCTACACAGCACCCTGTGCAAGTGATGATACCAGTGCCACATCCCTGTCGTCCTTGCCATCAATACAGGGAAATGAAGCTATGTGTCTGATGCACAGGGTGACTATATTAGTTAACATGTACTTGTGTAATGCAGTGTTGGTTCACCATGCCACTTGTAGTGGTTACTGACAGATACTGTATGCTGGCATTTATCATGAGTACGCCACATACATTTGTGTACCTTATGTTGTATGATGTTTTATTGGCTGTATAGTTACACAATGAGAGGTGTATCATGGGCCTGTTTATGTTTCTGATACAGGAGTCTGTTGGGATGACCTATGGATATACAGAATAAGTAAAGCAGCACAGGATGGCATGCCAACACAGCGGAAATATGTCATCAGCAAGGTACAGCTCTATATGTGCATGGCTCCATAGGTTCATATGCGTATAACAGGATAACAAGGACAATGGCAGCATGCAGCACACTCATGCAAATGTAATCTGTGTGAAGGTCTGCTACCCTTAATAACTGCCACCAGTATGGCCCCTCATAAGGACATTCCATCTCTTCAGTATGTGTTAAATGAGGATCATCTGCAATGTGTGTCATTGTCACCTGTTGCATATAGACCACTCAGATGTGATGTATGCCTTGCATACAGGGTAATGTCTGAACCTGCTTGATTGCATATGCTGCCTGTCTGAAGGAAGCATAGCAGATGGATGACTCACTGTAAGGACATTAACCTAGTATGTGATGTTAGTACTACATGCTTGTGGGAAAGATTTGTCTAGCAGACTGAAACACATTCATGGAACAGAACCCTGCCTAATGGCACACAGAGCACCTCAGTGCACCCCCACACATGACATCTGTCTGATTGGCTGTGTGACCATCATCTCAACACAGAAGTCTGACTGTGTCCCTCTTGGACTGGGGCAATATGTGCTGATCCTGTAACTATGGGTATGACGATGCCTAAGATTGTGAGGGCTGTATGGATATTATTCTAGTTCAGTTCAAAATTCCTATGGTTCCATAACATCATATAAAATGCTCTAACAGGCTCACACACAAGCATGGCTACATTGAGGCTAGCACCACTTCTAACCATGGCATACAAGACACACCAAGGCTCACACAGAGTGCATATTGGCTGTTTGTAAATTTGAACACTTAACTATGCAATGGTACATACTACAGCTCACAGTACATGTTGTACGCAACACACCTCATGTCTGCTACTACTATCAGTTTAGGACATATTATGCTTGATGACATAAGCAGGCCTTGTTGTGGTCAGTCTTATGGGGAGCCATATCACCTGCTACAAATAGATCACAGTATGTGTTGCACGCAACGCACCTCATGTATGCTACTACTGTCAGCTTAGGACATATTATCCTTGATGACATAAGCAGGCCTTGTTGTGGTCAGTCCTTTGGGGAGGGCCATGTCACCTGCTACAAATAAAATACTGCAAAATCGTACCTATCTCTAAGTTACCAAGGTTATCAAAGTTACATCATATGGATATATATACACACACAAGTAGGGTGGAGTGAGATTAAAACCTCTACCTATCTAGGCTTATACACCATAGATTGCAATACTTATCGCACATGCCACAGGATAAGTCTGATACTACACTGACAGCTGGTAGTCTTAAGCTGGCTGACATCATCAGGCCTTATAGGAGAGTGCAGTTTGGAAGCCAGCAGCAAGTTACAGGCCCAAAAAGTGCATAACCATTGCTGGTAGATAGCTCATGAGGTCATGTCCATTGTTTTGCAGAAGAATACACACACACACACACACACACACACACACACACACACACACACACACACACACACACACACACACACACACTCACAGTGTGCAGGAGTAATATTAGAGCTGCTATGTATCTAGATGTGTGTTGGCACCATTATACATTACACCACCTGCTCACCTGTGTCTGTCTATATGGTGACATCCAGCAGGCACAGGAGTCTGTAGGTAAGTGAATTATGTACTTTTGTGCCCATAGTTTGGATCCTTTGAGCAACCTTATGGCTGTGTGATAGTACGGATTTACTCATTATTATTAGGGTATGTCGGACAATGCAGACATCCACACACATATTTCTGTATATAACAGGGATATATATATAAATGTAGCTGTGCGTGTATATTATATATATATATATATATATATATATATATATATAAATAAATATATATATATATATATATATATATATATATATATATATATATATAAATATATATATATATATACATATATATATATATATATATATAGAGAGAGAGAGAGAGAGAGAGATTCAGTTCATAACACTGAAAGTTCAAAACACTGAAACTCAAAACACTGAAACCAAAACACTGAAACTTCAAAATCTTGAAAACTCAAAACACTGAAACTCAAAACACTGAAAACACATATCATACTTATGCTGAGTTTAAACAACATAAAAATAGCACTTTCCACCAAGTGTAAGCCCCCCCTGCACCCCCCACACCCCCTGCTACTTATATATATATATATATATATATATATATATATATCAACTCCAAGATTGCAGTTCACTACACTAAGTGCAATCTTGGAGTTATATAAGTAGTAGGGGGTGTGGGGGTGCATGGGGGGCTTGCCCCCCCTGCTTGCACTTGGTGGAAAGTGCTAAGATTTATGTTGTTTAAACTCAGTGTATGTAATATATGTGTTTTCAGTGTTTTGAGTTTCAGTGTTTTGAGTTTTCAGTGTTTTGAAGTTTCAGTGCTTTGGTCTTCTATATTATAAAGTTTTCTCATTTTCAGTGTTTTGAGCTTTAAGTGTTATGAAGTGAATCCATATATATATATATATATATATATATATATATATATATATATATATATATATATATATCTTATGTAGATATATAGGGAGGAGTCTATGTATCATTTTAATATATATAGCTTTATATATATGGGTCGACTACGAAACTCACTTGATTGAAAATTAAATTACTAGGACCACTTCACTGAAAGCTCACTTCACTGAAAATTCACTTGATTGAAACTCATTTTGTTGAAAGTTATAAATGGCCTTTTCCTCACTGTAGTGCAATCCTGGAGTTAGTATATAAAGTAAGGGGGGGTGTGGGGGGCACAGCCCCCCACATTGGGGGGGGGCGAAGCCACCCACATATCTTGGTTCTATAGTCTCTTTTGGAAACACTTATTCATTGCACTTGTAAGTATCACTGTGTATAGTTTAAAATGTTTATAATATGTAGGGGGCTATGCCACCCACACCCCCCAGTGTAGAGAGCTGTGCCCCCCACCCCCTTACTTTATATACTAACTCCAGGATCACACTACAGTGGGGAAAAGGCCTTTTATAACTTTCAATGAAATGAGTTTCAACAAAATGAGTTTTCAATTAAGTGAGCTTTCAGTGAAGTGGTCCTGGTAATTTCATTTTCAACCAAGTGAGTTTTCAATCAACCGTAGTAGACCCATCTATATATATATATATATATATATATATATATATATATATATATATATATATTAATATATATATGTATATCGGTATATATCTATTTGACACTACATAGTGATATACTATGCATGTGAGAGAGAGATAGTGACAGACATATGTATATGTCTGTATGTATAGACATTTATACATAATAGGCCTTTTCAATGAAGGGGCAACAGATGAGAGGGCAACAGAACTGCACTCATTTTAGCTAAGTGCATGGGCATGCCTAGTGGGACTGTCAGTACTTATAATGTGACTTCACGCCACACGTACCTGTATTCCAGTCTGGGATTTTGTATGTTGCAGACATTAATGAGCATGCTCCACCTCAGAAAATCCAAATCCCTTAGAGCTATGCGCTCGAGGGCCTTGAACCTCAGAACAGAAATAAATAGGACATGCTGGAGGGACAGATTCATAACCCAGAGGCTTCCTTCGCTCTGAAATAGAATCCCAATCCATGTTAGGCAGAACCCCTCACTGACTCTCTTCAAGAGGAATCTTGATGAGTGGATGGGAGATCGTAGGTTTACCCTGGGGATTACTTCTGTGTCACTACTAGACAGAGGCACTAACCTTAAAAAGGGCACAGTAAAATCAGTTCAGAGGGTGGCGAAAGCCAAACACACTCTGGCTAGGCTTGTAAATGCCTTAGGGCAGATAGCCTAGTATGAACCTATGAACCTATGAACTTATAACATCAGCCCCTGTTTCTGCAGTACTGCACTTCACTCAAAATGTCCACAACATTCCCCAGCTGTGTGCTGTACTTAATATGTGACTGAGGTTGGTAATGTTACACCACTAACAGACTGAGAGCCTGCATACCTCTCAACTGTCCTGATTTTCACAGAATGCCCAGAGTTTTATTTCATATATTTGGTCTGTTCCTCATAAATTTGTGGTCTTCTGGTGCATTATTGCATGATATTGGCGTCAATATATTCTACTAACTACAGACAAACATTTATGTTTCAGACTTTATATTCTTCAGAAAATATGTAATAATGCAACACCTTTAATTCCAGCAACTTTCTAGGTTTATGTGACCAACATTTAAAATCTGTCCTTATTTTTTGGGCCTTTGTCCCGCCAATCTTTCTGGCTTTTTCCAAATTTCTTGCACTAAGTGGTTGAGAGGTATGACAGTCTATGAAAATACCAACACAGTACTACATCACATACAAAAGATGCAATTCCAGATTAGACCCATCAACACCATCACCCATGCTAGCTTCCCTAGTTCACTGAGCCACGCATGTCGCTAGACAGAGAAGACTCATTCATCACACAATCAACAGCATAGATATGTAGATTGTTATCTTACATGAAGAGAGACATACAATGTGTGAGTGAAATCTATGTTACAGCCCTGCGATTACCTGGTCTACTGATATACCATAGCTAATTGTCTATTAAAGCAGCTACATGGGTACACTGCTGTGTTGGGGGTGGGGGAACAACAGCACATGATCAGCTTGGTTAGACAGTAGTTCAAATATCATGTGTGCTCACTTTTAACATCTCCCTTGCCTGATGTCATGAATATTCCAACCATGAGGCCTAGTGAATATTAAGCAACACATACTATTGGACTGGGTATCTGTAGTCCCATATGGATGTTAACATCTGTCCAAGTAGCCCACTATATTTCCTTGCATAACAGCAGCAGATCCATATATATGATGCCTTATTATAGTAATCCTTACAATTAGTGTGTAGGTTAAAGACTTACCTTGTGAATGCAGCAGTTGACAGTACTGTAGCTCAGGGCTGACTCTGTGTGATGCAAGCAGTACACAGCCAATACATGGATAGGTACAGGTTGTGTGGGTTGCTTGGCATCAGCTATTTTAATATATGTATGTGAATAGGAGTAAGGTGTCAGTCCCTAGGGTCCTAGGTTGTCAGTGAATGTGTTATGCATTGTCTCTTAGCTAATGCCAGGGTGTACTGGGCATGTCTACATCTGCCTACAGGAACATCATCAGAGGGCTCCTCCTCTGAGTCATCCTGTGAGTGGCTGTGGTGACCTGTGCATCCCTTCCCTTTACTGATCCTGCTGCAGCTGTATCCGCAGGATAATATTGTATAGCATGGCACATACTGTGAATATATGTGCACATGTGGCTGGAGAGTACTGTAGGGCTCCAGCAGATATATCGAGGAACCAAAACTGTGACTTCAGCAGCCCAAAGACATGTTCTATGATGTTCCTAGTTTATGTGTGTGCCTCATTATGATGTTCTTCCATGGGTGTGTATGCATTTCTGATGGGTGTTATCATCCATCGTTCCAGTGCATAGCCAGTATCCCCCAGTAAATGGCCATGTGGGATATCCATCCCTGGAAAATATCTGGTACAGTTGTGATGCGTGCCAGATATGGGAGTTATGATAACAGTCAGGGCTGCCAGCACACACATTCATGATAATGCCCGGAGCATTGCACATGACCTGGCAGTTGATGGAAAGGTATCCTTTGCAGTTGATGTAGATTCTACCCTCCTCACCTCGTGGTGCCTTGATGTGTACATGAGTGCAAGCTATGGTACCCAGTACCTCAGGGTAGTGTGCAACATGGTAGAAGTGTTGCATATTGCTGTCCCTTGCTTCAGAAGTGAGGGGAAAATAATGTGCTCACTGGTATGTGGTAGCATGGCATCCAAGAAATGGTGGAGTACCCTGGATGCTGATGCCTGTGAGACCCCCATCTTGTCCCCAGTTGGTCTTTGGGAGGTACCTGTGGGTATTATCCTAAGAGCTACACATACCTTTGTTTCCACTGTGATGATTTCCCCTCTGTTGACTCTGGGTCTGAGTTGAGAGTGGCAGAGCTCACTGAGTTCTTGTAGTATGTCCATGACCATGCTGTTGTGCTACACAATCTCCAGCTCATGTAGCTCCTGGAAGGTTACCCTGGGACTGAGCACTCTTCTCCTTCTCTGCCTAGGCCTATTGTCAGCAGCAGCTGCAGCATTGACTTCAGCATCTAGCACATACAGATGTAGCAGACATGCAGCAGCCCCTAGCATTCTTTCAGTTAAAATTCCCAACTTTGTACTCCAATGGTGCAGAGTATTTGGGAAAAATAAGACTGTAGGTTCATAGGTACATAGGTTCATAGGTAGGTACTAGGCTATCTGCCTGAAGGCATTTATAAGCCTAGCCAGAATGTGCTGGCTTTTGATGCCCCCTTAGATTAGTTCCCTGTGCCTCTGTCCAGCAAGAGCCACTGAAGTGATCCCCAGGGGAAACTTTCTTTTTCCCATCCACTCATCAAGTTTTCTTTTGAAGAGTGTTAATGAGGAGCTCTGCCTAATGTAGATTGGAATCTTGTTCCAAAGCATGGAAAGTCTCTGGGACAGGAATCTATCCCTCCAGCACATCCTATTTATTGTTGTGGTGAGGTTTAGATCCCTAGAGCGTGTGGCTCGAGAGGATAAGGTTTTCTTTAGGTGGAGCATGTCCATCAATTCTGGGTTGGATATGGCCTTTTATGTCAGGCAGAGATCACATCTGAGTAGGCGGTATGCAACCGAGTACAGCTGGAGTTTCTTCAGTCGAGCTGCATAGGGCATCTGTTTGAGGCCAGTGATCCTCTTGGTGAGGTACTACTGTGGTCTTTCCAGCTGTTGCAGGTGTCTTGTAAGGTACATCCCAAATGGGGCATTGTACTCTATGATGGGTCTGATGAGTTATGAGTAGAGGGGCACAATGACCTCTGCTGATCTGGATGCAAACCCTTTTGCGATTAGGTGGGCCACATAGAAGGATATTCTAACTACTCTGGCAATGTAATTATCAAAGGAGAGGTTACTATCCACTTGGGTCCCCAGATCCCTTATTACATTTTCCATATTTAGGGGACTACCACCTATGTGGTAGTTTGTGGGTACTTTGTTTTTTCCAAAGGGGATAACTATACACTTTTTGGCATTTAGCTTGAGGCCATGATTTTGACACCAGGTATCCATCTCAGTGAGACCCTTTTGGAGGATGTCTGTGTCAGCTGGAGAGTCAATTATAGCCCCTAGTTTGCAGTCGTCTGTGAACTTGGTCAGCCATAGTCCTCCCATGCTTGCCTGTACCTCTGAGAAGTTTATGCTGAACAGGAGGGGTCCTAGGACTGAGCCCTTGGGAACGTCGCTTGTAACCGGTTTAGAGTCAGACCGAGCTCCCGCAACTCTCACCATCTGGGTTCTGTCCATGAGCCAATTGGCAACCCATCTTGTGACATAGGGGTTTATGTTCATGCTGGTGAGCTTGTCTATAATACCAGAATGGGGAATGGTGCTGAAGGCCTTTGTGAGGTCTAGGTAGGTGGTGTGTACCACCTTTCCCTTGTCTATAGCCTTGGTAACTGTCTCAAAGAAGTCCACCAGGTTTAGGAGGCATGATCTGCCCTTACCAAAGCTGAACTGGGTAGGGTCTGTTGTTTGGAAGTTCCCAATGCCTCTGTTAATGAGTTCCATGATGATGCGCTCCATAGCTTTGCAGATCAAGCTAGTCAGGCTTATGAGGTGATAGTTCCCAGGGACTGTTGTGGCTTCACCTTTGTGGAGTGGAATAACCATTGCTGTGCGCCACTCTATGGGTACATAGCCTGTGGAGAGGCTGAGTTTGAGCAGTGTGTTTTGTTAAGGCATTAGTTTGTCTTTGAGCTCATGTAGGACGCAGCCTGGGACACCATTCAGTCCCATTGATGCTGTGATTTTGGCTTTCGAGAGGGCTGTTTTAACCTGAGTGTCTGTGATTGCAGGGGCTCTACGTTCTTCTGGTATGGTTATGGGCCCTTTTGGGGGTAAGAGGGGGGGGGGTTTGCACTGAACCTGTCTGCCAGGATGTTGGCAATATCAGTTGGTTCAGTGTATTTTGTGCCATTCTGCACTAACTCCAAGTAGATCTGAGCATTGCCACTTAGATTCTTGACATAGCTAAAGAATGCCTTGTGGTTATCTTTGGAGTCCTTGGCAATTTTTCTTTCGAAGCTCGCCTTGGACGATTTTATGAGGAATCATAGTTTCTTGCTGATACTGATCAGGGATGTCTTCCCTTCTTGGGATTTTACTCTTTCCTGTACTAGTTTCCTCCTTCTATTGTATAGCTTGTTTATGACAGGGGTCCACCAGACTGTTTTCCTTTTCTTGGAGGAGTGAGTCTTGGTTTTGCTTGGGATAGCATGATCCATGCATTCTTGTAGGTGCCTGTAGAATGCATTAGTAAACGATTTTGCAGCTTGGACAGCATTATCCTTTAGCATGGGGGCTTTGAAACTTTCCACCTCAGTCTTAAGTAATGTGAAGTTTGCTTTTGAAAAGTTTTCATGGTGGTTTCCTTGCCTGGGGGTGGGGGTGGAATGTGGATATCTAAAGTGATTTGTTTATGGTCAGATTTAACCAGTGGGGGGGTTAATCTCCAGTGTAGAACACCGGTCGCCCATGTTGGTGATGACCAGTTCCAATATGTTGTCACCTCTGGTGGGAGTGTTGACCAGTTGACCCAGGGCATTTGAGTTTATAAATTCTAGGAAATGTTGGGCAAGGGTGTTAGTACTTGAGTAGTTCTCCCAGTTAATGTTTGGATAATTGAAATCACCGAATATTAGGGTGTTTGGTAGGACCTTTATGCTTCACAGTTTTTCCAGAAATGCGGAATGGGGGTCCTGGGACATGGTGGATGATTTGTAGCAAGCTATAATTTGAATTGCAGTTTTACCCATTGTTATTTGCACGTGGATGATCTCTGAAGCATCATGCTGTACTGCTAACCTGGAGGTGTGGGTATCCTTGATGAATATGGATACTCCCTTGCCTTTTGTATTTTGGTCCGGGTTCTGTGGCTGAAATGTATGGTATGAGTTGTAGCCTGGTAGTGCTGGGGTGCTCTCTGGAGCCTTAAACCAGGTTTCTGTTACTGCACATATATTGATTTTCTCCATACTGAGGAGTGCCTTGAGTGCATTCAGTTTATGGTACTCTACTTTAGGTGCTGACTGCTTGATTGGCTACCTATGATGCACTGCCCTTGTCTAGTATATCATTAATATCATTTAATGGCCCAAGTTTAAGTTAAACAAGGGTTAAAACTTATTAATACATCATTGCCTTTTAGATATTTTCAGCACTGCTGTGCGTTGTGCAAACATACACCCCATAGGTAAACAAAACTTAGCAATGAGTGAACACACTCCCCAAGACTTCCACACTCAGCACAGTAGCATGGCGCACAAACACATGCAAACACCAGCCCCATATGGTAAATAAAGCTTAGAAGTCACGGAATACCCCCCTACAGACTTCCACATTCAGCATGGCAGTGTGCCACGCAAACAGGCATAGCTAAGCTCCAATCAGCTTAGAAGTTAGTGGACACACCCTCTCCTGATGTCAGCTACCTGTGTGGAAACCAACATGGTTCTCTGCCTACACAGAGAGGGTAAGTATCCTGTTTTTTGCTTATTTTTCACGAGTTATTTATAGCACTTTTATTGCCTGCTGCATACTTTTCAAGCTAGTTTCACTGTGTGTGAGGTATTAACTGGAAATTTTCTACATTTGTTAAGCACCTGTTTGGGTTTGTTTGTTCTGATTTCCTGCCAATGAGTGTATTATATAACTTATTTGTTTGCAGTTAAAAGCATTCTCTAGAGTCTCCTTGCTCCTTTATCTGTTTAAAACTTTAATTTAATGGCTCACTGCTGCTTTTCTGCTGTGATAAACATTTCTGCAGTTTTTTTTCTACCCAAGTAGTGTAGGTAGTTGTAGCATTGTCCATATTCAAGCTTGCGTTTTGGGCCTAGTTGTTTGTTTGTAGAGGTTTGTGTGTCTCAGCACATATTCCAGGCCATCTTAGTTAAGCCAAAGCCATTTTTGCATTTCAGTGAGATGGCAGTGTTTATGGTCATTGGCTGATTGGGGTTACCTGGACTATGGCTTGGAGTAAGCACCTCATTTGGTCTTTCGAGCTTTTTTTAAAGTTGTTTCAGGTTTCAACTTTCTGTTACTTAAGATGTTAACTTGTGAGTGTTTCTGCCATTTCACACTGAGCTAATCAGAGGAAGGACACTGAGCAATCCCTGTTCTCTGATATATAACATTAAGTATCATGTTTTTTGCTTATTTTTATGAGTTATTTATAGCACTTTTATTGTTTGCTGCATACTTTTCTAGCTAGTTTCACTGTGTGTGAGGTATTAACTGGAATTTTTCTAGATTTGTTAAGCACCTGTTTGGGTTTGTTTGTTCTGATTTCCTGCCAAGGAGTGTATCATATAACTTATTTGTTTGCAGTTAAAAGCATTCTCTAGAGTCTTCTTGCTCTTTTATCTGTTTAAAGCTTTCATTTAAAGACTCACTGTTGCTTTTCTGCTGTGATAAACATTTCTGCAGTTTTTTTCTACCTAAGTAGTGTGGGTAGTTGTAGTATTGTCCATATTCAGGCTTGCGTTTGGGCCTAATTGTTTATCTGTAGAGGCTGTGTGTCTGAACACATGTTCCAGGCCATCTTAGTTTAGCCAAAGCCATTCTTGCATTTCAGTGAGAGGGGAGTGTTTATGGTCATTGGTTGATTGGGGTTACCTGGACTATGGCTTGGAGTAAGCACACCATTGGTTCTTTCAAGCTTTTTTAAAAATTGTTTCAGGTTTCAACTTTCTGTTACTTAAGAGGTTAACTTGTGAGTGTTTCTGCCATTTCACACTGAGCTAATTGGAGGAAGGGCACTGAGCAAACCCTAATCTGCGATATATAACACTAAGTATCCTGTTTTTTGCTTATTTTTACAAGTTATTTATAGCATTTTTATTGTCTGCTGCATACTTTTCTAGCTAGTTTCACTGTGTGTGAGGTATTAACTGGAAATGTTCTACATTTATTAAGCACCTGTTTGGGTTTGTTTGTTCTGATTTTTGTCTCCTACCCTCCTTCCCTATTGGTATGCTGTTCTTATACTTGGTGGCTTTGTAGTTGCCCATCCCTATTGTAAATTTGATCTGGGTCATTCCTCCCAGTTTAGTGTCATTACCTCATTTTACCTAATACAGGGAGAACATTTGAGAAGGCCAACCTACTTAGTTCTTAATCTTGAGTTATCTTCTGCTCCTCCTTACTCCCTTTCCACTTTACAAAAAAGAAAAAAATCTAAGCTTGTTTCCTGCCCTTCCTGTAAGTAGTCTAGTCCAGATACAGATTTGCTGTACCCAGGACTGTTTGTAAGCTTCTGAGCCCCCGCCGCTTAGCTAGGGTTAAACTATTTCTGGCACCATAAATTCTTCTCTTCCAATTTTCACTTAGAACTAACTAGTTGTTTAGGTTTAGCACTCAAATCTGTTTCTTTGAGCTCAGCACTTATTCACAACATGTTGTAAGCACTAAATAAGCTACAAATTACTACAGCACTCAACTTTCCTCATTTGTCTAGAGGAAAACAGGTTTTAGTACTTAATAAATAAGCTCCTATCCAGGCATGTCTAAGGGTCAGCTTCCGGTGTTTTCTCCTGTCTACCTGATGAATCTGGGCATCTTGGGGCAATGCAGCAATTTCCTCATGTACACAGACAACTCTCTCTTCCTAACACCCAACACTACAACCTGTGAGAGATGCACTTATACAGCCAAACTGGAAGCAAAGCTCTCTTCACCCAAGACTGGACTAGACAGTCAAAAGGAGAGGGTAAACACTTGCACCACACCACACTCATCACATAGTCCCTCAAAACCTACACCACTAAAACACACACATAGAAACACAAACCTACAATCACGGAGGCTCTCAATAAAAATCTGCCCAAGCTGCAGGGACCTCCAAAGCAGAAATTCAAGCAACCTCCACCCCCCAACACAACCCAAATGACACATAGCCTACAAACTCAGTGTGCCACTCAACCACAGCCTATAAAGCATATCAACATACCCAACACTCTAGTCATAGGTGATTCTATAGTCAGCCAGACTGATGTTCCAGTCACCAGGCTAAACAAGGAGAAAGTTACTGTCAGCTGCCTGTCAGGTGCCAGGATCCACCACATAATGCACACACTCAGGTCACTCCACAGCAAGTACAAATATGACTCTGTCATTGTCCATGTTGGTGTGAATTACCTGAGACACACCTCCCTGAACTACATGAAAAGAGACATGGAAGAGCTTTCTGATCTTGTAGCCCAGTCAGGTATGACCCTAGTCCTGAGTAGCAGCCTGCCATCACCCAGAATGATACCACAGTACAAGGACAAAATTATTGACTTCAACAATTGGCTAAACTACTTGTGTCATTCTAAGGGGATCCAGTATCCATCTGCCTGGGATGACATGAGCAATAGACCACGATACTTTGCCAGAGATGGCCTGCACCTGTTGCCCTTGGGATTCTAGATACTGGCTAAGGCTCTTTTCACCTCTATAGTGTGTTTTTTAGGCAGGGTTCAAATGACAAACTCACCTCCGTAACAGGTGCAAGCAAGCAAAATCTGAGGGTAATGCTACTCAGTGCTAGAAGTCTAAACCTCAAAATGCACTCACTCGAGGCACTCCTTAAAATGGTGAACATTGACATCTGTGCAGTGACAGAGATCTAGTTCAAGGCTCCAGAGAGCACACCTGCATTACCAGGCTATAATTCATACCACACCTTTCAGCCACCTAACCTGGACCAAAACACTAAAGGGGGACGTGTGTCCATATTCATTAAGGATATCCACACCTCTAGGCTAGTTGCTCAGCATAATGCATCTGAGATTATCCAAGTGCAACTAACTCTGGGTAAGACCACAATCCAAATTGCAGCTTGCTACAGATCTGCCACCATGCCCTAGGATTCCCACTCCTCATTTCTTGATACACTGGAAAATATTAGGCTACAACCTAACATCCTAATAATGGGAGATTCCGACGACCCCACCATTAACTTGGAAAACTACTCATGTACCGACTCTTTTGCTCAACGTTTTCTGGAATTCATAAATTCCAATGCCTTGGATCAACTTATCCCCACCTCCACCAGGGGCAGCAATATCCTAGACGTGGTCATTACCAACATGGACAACTGGTGTTCCACACCAGAGGTCAATTCCTTGCTGGTCAGATCTGACCACAAGCTAATCATCCTAGACATCCACATCCTGCCCTCACCCCCATTAGGGAAACCACCGTAAAAAATTTCTCCAAAGCCAACTTCACGCTTCTTAAGACAAAAGTGGCAAACTTCACGACACCCATGCAGATGGACAATAGAGGTACAACTGCTGAACCTACACAAATGCACTTTATAAGCACTTACATGAGTGCATGGATCGTGCAATCCCTAACAGAACCAAGATGCTATCCTCCAAAAAAAGGTAGCCAATCTGGTGGTCCCCTGCCATCAACAAACTCTACAACAGAAGAAAGAAACTTGCAAAAAAAGAGTAAAAAGCTGAGATCACTCATAAAATCCTCCAAAGCTAGTTACGAAAACAAAATTGCCACTGATTTTAAAGACAATCACAAAGCATTCTATAGCTATGTCAAAAATCTCAATAGCAACACTCAGATCTGCTCTGACTTACAACACAGTGGCAATAAATATACAGAACCAACTGATATTGCCAACATCCTGGCAGATAGATTCAGTGATAACTTTTGCCCAGTCTCACCCCCCCAAAGGGCCCATCTCTATACCAGAAGAATACAAAGTTCCTGTAATTATGACTGTATGGGTAAAAACCACATTTTCCAAAGTCAAGAACACAGCATCCATGGGACCTGACAACATCCCAGGCTGCGTTCTACATGAACTACAGAACGAGCTGGCACCCCACCTAAGTGCCATGTTCAATCATAGCCTCACCTCAGGCTTTGTAGCTACTGAATAGTGCACAGCAACGGTTATCCCATTCTACGAAGGGGGAGCTACCACAGACCCCGGGAACTACCGCCTCATTAGCCTGACGAGCCTGGTCTGCAAGGCTATGGAACATGTCATCATGGAACTTATAAACAATGACTTTGGTAATCTCCAAACTCTGGACCCCACCCAGTTCAGGTTTGTAAAAGGCAGATCATGTCTCCTAAACCTGATTTGAAGTGGTCACCAAAGCCGTAGATGAGGGTAAGTTGGTTCACACAGCCTATCTTGATCTCACCAAGTTTTTGACACCATCCCCCACTCTGGAATTATAGATAAACTCACTAAACTAGGTATAAATCCCTATGTCACAAGATGGGTTGCCAACTAGCTCACTGACAGAACCCACACAAGTAGCAGACTCCAAATTCGACTTCAGACCAGTGACATGTGGAGTATCACAGAGTTCAGTCCTGGGTCCTCTCCTGTTTGGTATCTACTTCTCAGAAGTACAGGCTAACACAGACGGTCTTTGGCTATTGAAGTTCGATGATGACTGCAAACTAGGAGCCATAATCAAAACTCCTAACAATGTGGACATCCTACAAAAGGGCCTCACTGAGACAGATGCCTGGTGTCAAATCCATGGCCTCAAGCTCAATGCCAAAACGTGCATTGTCATGCCTTTTGGTAAAAACTCTTTACCCATGAAGTACCACATAGGTGGTAGTTAACTTAACATGGAAAGTGTGATAAGAGATCATGGGACACAGGTGGACAGTAGCCTCTCCTTTGATAAACACATTGCCACAGTAGTCAGGAAATCCTTCTACATGGCACACCTCATCACAAAAGGTTTCTCATCCAGGAGAAAAGAGGTCATTGTTCCCCTCTACTCATCACTCATTAGACCCATTATAGAGTACAACACCCATTTTGGTATGTACCTCACAAGACATCTACAACAACTAGAAAGGCTGCAGGAATACCTCACAAAGAGGATTAACAGCCTCAAACAGATGCCCTATGCAGACCATCTCAGAAAACCCCCAGCTTTACTCCATCGCATATCGCCTACTCAGAGGCGATCTCTGCCTAACATACAAAGCTATGTAAAACCCAGAGCTGTTTGACATGCTCCACTTAAAGAAATCCCAGTCCCTCTGAGCTACATGCTCTAGGGACCTAAACCTTGTCACCACAATAAACAGAACATGCTGGAGGGATAGATTCCTGTCCCAGAGACTTCCCATACTCTGGAACAAACTACATATCTATATCAAACAAAGCTCCTCATTAGCACTCTTCAAGAAAAATCTTGATGATTGGATGGGAGATAGGAAATTCACCCTGAGGATCACTTCTGTGGCTCTGCTTGACAGGGGCACAGGAAAATAATTTTCTTGGGTGGTGAAAGCCAGTGTACCTTTTCGGCTAGGCTTATATAGGCCCAAGGGCCAATAGCCTAGTAGCTACCTATGAATCTATGAACCTATATGCAGACACGATTACCCCATTATGCTATTCAGAAACTCCACCTCATTTGCATAGGGATCTGTGCTCACAACTTAGAAACTACACACTTCCAAACCCTACCATGTTAGCAACAGCACCCATGCTGCACTGTAGAAACTCCATGCAGGGTCCTGTAATACATTTCTGTCTCATGATATTAATTTTTTTTCCACATTGTTTTAATAAGGCATGTTTGCGCACTGCAGCGTGCCACACAAACATGCCCAGATTATTAAAAAAAATAATTTTTACATATTTTCTGTAACTTTTGAGACAAATAGAGGATATTTTCACTCATATCTCTCTGTGCTATGCCATCTCTGTCCAACTACGTACATTTTTACAGTCCCTTTTGTCTGTCTACATTCCTGTACACTGAATTTTACCATGTACACTATGGACACTGACACGGGGTCTGCAGGACTGCCTATCTTCTTTCTGGATTACTCTACCTGCATCATTTGCATGAGATTTACCTGCTTATGAGGTGATTTGGATGCCACAGAACTTCCCATGTTGGTGCGTGCATGCATGCCACCCAGCAGTGCTTACGGGATTGCAAACCTGCTTACTTTCATGTAAGCAGCGTGGCGCAATGCCTACATGGTAATTAAGACCACATAGGCTTTATTAAATTCAACTCATAGTCTGCACTGCACTGCACAGGTGCAATGCACAGAAAAGGGGCCACAATGGCCTTATGCCTTGTGTAAGGGAGGGACTGAACAGCTATGTATTTACTCAACAAATATACAAATGATGCACAGCACATGTTCAAATGAGCTCAGCAACAGAGATACAAAATGTTGTTGTTGGTCTTTTGGCTTTTCCCGGTTAGGGGTCACCACAGTGGAACTCCAGTCTGCTAATGATTGGCAGCAGGTTTTTACGGTGCCGAGTTGCCAGCTCGACGCCCAACCTTCAACGAAGGCACGCCCATTCACTCATGTCTTTCGGAATGCCACTTGACCTCGGGGAGGACATGCAGACTCCACACAGAAGGCACTCCCCGCACACCAGCTGAGAATCGATCGGGAGAACCTCTTGCTGTGAGGCAACAATGCTACTGCTGCACCACGGCTCTAATACAAAATCAACTGTGATTTAACAGACACACAGAGTGAAAATGTCAAGGTGCCTGTAGCAAGTGCATTGCAATGCAGTCACCATCACATATTAACACATGGACAGACAAAGTGGCAGCGATATTTTTTAGCTTCATACCACAGCTGTGCACAATAAAAATTAACAAGCATTCGCAAAGGTCTGCAGAGTCATGTAGTGTCAACTACGGACACCCACAGACATTTCTGATTCAAAAAAAGGCACAGCTAACCTTTGTCCACCACTACTCTAGATGTATGTAATTACCACAGGCACACTGTACTCAAGAAAATGTGCAGGACAACTGTAGTGGCTAGCTAATCAAAAAATGCTCTCAAGTAGCACAGTGTGTTGACTTGACTGTCACACATCAGAATGTGGTACAAATATTTGTTGGTCTCCATGCATGGGTAATGAAAGCTGCAATCCAGAAAACATTTGTGAATTGTGGACCACCAGAAAAAAATAGACCACACCTCTGTTAGGTACATACACACACACATACACACGTACACACGCGCGCACACACACACACACACACACACACACACACACACACACACACACACACACACACACACACACACATGAGTTCTGCAGCCAGCAGTGGTCGATTAAAAGTTAAATTGACCTCTGTATTATCGACCCAGTTTGGTGGACAACACAGATGTCTGACAGATGTGTGAGACTAACACTCCCTGGTGTAGGGGAATATGGCCTTTCCTTCTGGAACTGTGCAATCTCTGAGTTAGCACATATATATAATTAACAGAGGGTATGGGGGGAGCAGGAGTGCTTGCCCCGATGCAAAATACATTTTTTTCTTTTGCATGTACAGTAAAGTGTTAACATTTGTTTGTCAATGTAAGTGTGTCAGTGTTCTAGATGTCATTTGTGAGGTTTGACAAAGGGTAGTAATTCACATAGATAGATAGATAGATAGATAGATAGATAGATAGATAGATAGATAGATAGATAGATGTACACACATATCAAGTCTACAACAACACAACATCAGGGAAAAGAAAAAAAAAGAAAACACCTGATGTGGCAGCGGCTGAAACACAGCTTGCATGATCACGATTTCATAATAGGACTGATAGGTACAGTGGATATAAAAAGTATACACACCCCTGTTAAAATGTCAGTTTTTTGTGATGTAAAAAAATGAGACCACAATAAATCATTTCAAAACTTTTCCCACCTTTAATGTGACCTATAACCTGTACAATTCAATTGAAAAACAAACAAATCTGTTGGGGGGAAAATATAAAAAATAAAAAGCATACAATAAACTGGTTGCATAAGTGTGCACACCCTTAAGCTAATACTTTGTTGAAGCACCTTTTGATTTAATTACAGCATTCAGTCTTCTTTGGTACACACCTGCCATCAACTAAAGAGACTCTGATAAACCCCAGGATTTTCCTGACATTAACTCAGTTGCCTGCTACAGCAAAACCCATGGTTCGCAGAGAGCTTACAAAGCATCAAAGGGATCTCATTGTTGAAAGGTATCAGTCAGGAAAAGGGTAGAAAAACATTTCCACAGCATTGGATATACCATGGAACACAGTGAAGACAGTCCTCAAAAATGGGGAAACTATGGGACAACAGTGATGTTGCAAAGAACTGGACATCCCTCCAAAATTGATGAAAAGACAAGATTAAACCTGGTCAGGGAGGCTGCCAAAAGACATACAGCAACACTGAAGGAGTTGCAGGAATTTCTGGCAAGTGCTGGTCATGTACTACATGTGACAACAATCTCCCATATTCTCCATATGTCTGGAGTATGGGGTAGGGTTGCAAGACACAAGCCTTTTCTTACACAGAAAAACATCCAAGCCCGGATAAAATTTGCAAAACAATATATCAAGTCTCCCAAAAGCATGTGGGAAAATGTGTTATGGTCCGATGAGAACAAGGTTGAACTTTTTGGCCGCAATTCCAAAAGGTGCATTTGGCGCAAAAACAACACTTCACATCACCAAAAGAACACCATCCCCAAGGTGAAGCATGTTGGTGGCAGTATCATGCTTTGGGGTTGCTTTTCCTCAGCTGGAACTGGGGCTTTAGTCAAGGTGGAAGGAATTATGAGCAGTTCCAAATACCAGTCACTTTTGGCCCAAAGCCTTCAGGCATCTGCTAGAAAGCTGAAGATGAAGAGGAATTCCAATTTTCAGCACAACAATGACCCCGAGCATACATCAAAATCAACAAAAGAATGGCTTCACCAGAAGAAAATTAAAGTTTTTGGAATGTCCCAGCCAGAGCCCAGACCTAAATCCAGTAGAAAATCTGTGAGGTGACCTGAAGAGTGCTGTGCACAAGAGATGCCCTCACAATCTGACAGATTTGGAGCGATATTGAAAGGAAAAGTGGGCAAATATTGTCAAGTTAAGATGTGCCATGCTGATAGACTCCTACCCAAGAAGATTGAATGCTGTAATTAAATCAAAAGGTGTTTCAACAAAGTATTACTGTGCTGTTTGGTATTTACTTCTGTGAAGTCCAGGCCAACATGAAGGGAATATGGCTGACAAAGTTCTCAGACAAGTGCAAGTTGGGAGCTATTATTAACTCCCCAAGTGATGCTGACATCCTACAGAAAGGCCTCAGTGAGACCAATGACTAGTGTCAAAACCATGACCTTAAGCTCAATGCCAAAAAATGTGTCGTCATCCCCTTTGGGAAAAACCCCGTTCCTATGAATTACCACATCAATGGTAGTCCACTGAACACAGAAGGCATTATCAGAGATCTGAGTACACAGGTTGACAGCAACCTCTCTTTTGACCACCACATTGCCACTGTGATCAGAAAGTCCTTCTATGTGGCACATCTCATTACTAAGGGTTTTGCATCCAGGAAGAAAGAGGTTTGTCTCCCTCTACTCTTGCCTCATTAGGCCAATCATCGAGTACAATGCTCCATTTGGAATGTACCTTACTAGATACCTGCAACAACTGGAGAGGCCACAAAAGTACCTCACAAAGAGGATCCTAGGCCTTAAACCCTTGTTCTATATGGACAGACTCAAAAAACTCCATCTATTTTCTGTCTCATATCACCTACTTAGAGGTGATCTCTGCTTGGCTTACAAAGCCATGTCTGACCCAGCTCTGGTAGAAATGCTACATCTAAAGAAATCCCAATCCCTCCGCCCCAAAAGCTCCAGAGACCTCAACCTCATTACCACAATCAACAGAACATGCTGGAAGGACAGGGTCATAACCCAGAGACTGCCCATGCTATGGAACAGACTTCCCATAGATGTCAAACAGAACACCTTACTAGCCCTATTCAGGAGAAATTTTGATAAGTAATGGAAAATAAAAAATTCACCCTGGGGATCACTCCAGTGGCTCTACTTGACAGAGGCACTGGGAATTAAGGTCGGGTGGCACGATACCAGGATAATTCTATGGGCTAGGTTTGTAAAGGCTCCAGGGCCATTAGCCTAGTACACTCCTATGTACCTATGAATTGCTACACACTGTGCCCTAGCTAAACCTATACACTGCAAAAAGAATTCTTGTTCAAACACAAATAGATTTTTTTCTAAAATAAGTTTGAGTAACATACAAATCAATATAACTTTATTAGAGGAAAAGTCACTGCAGCTTGAAAGAAAAGTTCTAACATTCTCAATACCCACTTCACTGGGTATTACAATGTAACATTATCAATACCCACGTCATTGGGTATTACAATATAAAGTGAAACAATGTCAAGGGTAACAAAAAGCAACCCATCAGGCATCTTCAGATCTTTATACCAGGCATATAAACTATGTAAAATTTTTTTTGTGTCCTTCAGAACATTAGGAAGACGATCTAGCACTTGTTGAGTTGATTTCTCAGCAAATATAGAGAGAGATACATTCACCCAGCAATGGCTGGAAACAATAGGGCACAGAGGTGTTTCTCTTAAATTTTTATGTAGGAATCAATATCATAGGTAGCATGATCTTGCAGGATATCTTGTATTTTACTCACATAATGCTGCTTATCCATCAGGACAATACCTACCCCTTTTTCTGCTGGACGTATCTCAAGAGGCATAGTTTAACATAATTCATTGGGAGTTAAGTTGTAAATATTAGCTGCATATCTAATATACTGCAAGTATCTTTCAATACTTGTCATAGATCATTCTCACACAAACTAGTGAATGCTTCTGCCAAAGGGTGGGACACAGGTATAAACAAGCTGGGTTTCTTAAACAATTAGTTAATACCAATATCATTTTAGGGAAATATCATCTTTAAACTGATGTCCCTAGACCAATAATTTAAGATCAATAATCACGTTTGTGACATTCATCTTCCTGGCTGGTATAAAGCTTAATCCTTTATTCAACACATTAATTTGATCAGCAGTAAGAGATAAAGACAAAATATTAACAAATAAATTGTTCAGTTCTTGCTTCTCGTGTTCATTCTGTGAACCGCATTGCCTTGATTCAGTGAACAAACTCCTCTTCTTTTTCTCTGGCTTCAGGATCATCCCCTTGTATGGTATGTCTCTATGGGGAGGGGTTCCATGAAGGAAAAAATGGGTAGCCACAGTAGAAGTACTGGGGGCAGTGTTAGATGGCTGCAACCTAGTTTGTACATGAAACGGATTCTGAGAAACACCAGTCTCCAGTTTATTACTCGGCAATGGCATATCAGCATTCAAGCTACTGGTCACATCAGATTGTACATTATCATCATGCCTGTCATTCGACTCAGCTCATGGACATAAACAAACATGCCCCTATATAATGTCTAACCAGGCTCCCTGCAATGTTTATTAATCAATTGCAACTGGCATTTATAGGCATAAGCATTATCAAATATTTCATCCAAACATTCCTTTTGATAGTCAGATGTAAATCTACCAAGAATGTCATTTTTAAGCCTTTGGAAAGTGCCTCTTTCTCTGGTTTAAAATAATTAAGTAATAGCATCATATAATCAAAGTTCATCTGTAGATTTAAAGAGTGCCAGTGCCTCAGGAACTCATGGTGACTGTTCTTATGTGTTGGCATCTTAAGCACATGTAATCCCCGAGGTATAATCTTATCGTGAATGGCAGCTTCAAAGTGTAACCATTGCCATTGGTGGCACTTAAACTTGTAAAGTTTATTTTCAAGGTATCTTAATAACACTGTGTATGCTTCATGTATACCACAGTCAGAACTTGTATCCTTGTCACACTTCTAGACACATATCAAATAAAGGGTTCACTTACTCAAAGAGCAAACGTTGTAGTCAATCCATGTTAGGCATAACAGCCCTATTGGATTATATCCCAGCTCTGAATCACGTCCTTCTGCTATGTACTGCAGGTAATAAACCTGCCAAAATAACAAAAAAAAAAAAAATGATGAATGTGCAAGTAAAGATCGGCTATTCACATAAAGATGAAAAAAAAACAGAGTGAACCCAAGAAACAATAAGGAAGGTACAGCACAACTTTAATATAAAACAAATAAAACAAACAAGTTAGCACTTCCACAGTAAAATAGCCACTTCATCAGACCATTAATATCCAAGAAAACTAAGTATTTAAAATGCAGACTGACCTATAAAACACAAGAATCATATCACGATACATAAACCGATTCATTATTAAAAGACTCCATTCATAAAAAAAACAGCCAATCAAATTAATGCCTGAGACCATGTGTTCTAAGTACAGGCTTGACAGAAACAACTTCCTTCAAGCCTGGAATATTATCTACTCATAAACATATAATCCACTTAAGCTCTGAACATTCAGTTCGATTCTTAACATCTCCACCCCTAATATTTTCATCAATCACTTCTAAAAGTGCAAACGTGAAAGTATTCTCCTGGATTCAGCAAGCAGCTGTGCAGGAATAAGTTATTCCTGCACTGCAGGGACCATTCCTGTTCAGCATGGTAGCGTGCCATGCATATTTATGAAGGCGCGTTGCCATACTCTAAAACGGACACGGTTCTGTGTGCAAGTGCAGGGGGTGTGTCTGAAAGCAGAGTTCTCACAATACACATGCCCCCTGCACTCCAGAATTGCCTTTCAGCAATTAAAAACAAGCAAGAATGCTCATAACACCCCCAACCCTTCAGGAAAACAAAAAATATGTGGTCAGTGCAAAAGGGACAATCGTCCCTACCCAGCATACCTCTCAACTGTGCAGATTTTCATAGAATGCCCAGATGTTTGCCTCATATTTTTGGTGTGTTCCCCCTAAAATGTGTACCTTTCTGGCAAATAGCTGAGGATTGAAGTCATTCAATAATGACAAAACATTTGAGTTTAAGACTCCACACATCTGTCAGAAAATTCATGCTAATGTAAAACCCATTATTCTATCAACTTTTTAAGTTTGTAAGAGCAATATTTAAAATCTATCCCTATTTGTCCCCCCATCATTGTAGGCTTTGTCCAGATATTTTGCTCTAAGAGGTTGAGAGGTATGCTACCAAGCCAAAAGTTTTCTGAAGGGTATAGATAAAATAACACAACAAAACTTTTTTTTTTTTTTAATGCGATAAAGTTTAAGCATAGCTGCAAAGGTGTGCATGTTGCTTAGCTACACTTAGTCCAGCTTAAACAGCACAAGAAGTTAAATAGCAAGAGACATTGAACATAAGCAGTGTTGCAATAGTGTAGTAGTTAGAGCATACACTTTGCGAGCAGCCATTTCCAGTTCAATCTCCATTATAACCAATTCACATACATTTTTTAGTATTGCCTACTAAATAATATTTATTTGTTAAATGGAGTACTGCATTAGGTCCAGATGTGAGGTGTCAGTTTAATAAGTTTGTGAAATCCCCATATAAACACAAGTGCCCCATACAGCATAGTCACACATGAATAAATGTAATGAAAGCACAGTGGGGGGTGTCAAGGACAGTAAACAAATTTATACTATGTAATGAATGATGAATCAATGCCATACAGCAGATAGTCTATAAAATGAAAAATAAGCAATGCTAAGCATTGTACAGCTCTGCTTACCAGGTGTAAGCATTGTGTAAATATAACTGCTAAGCAATGAGTAGCCCAGATAAGTGGATTTGCCCATTTGTAAGCAGTGCTGAACCTGTCCCTTTAAGCAATGTCAACCTTAGCTAAGCAGCTTTGCCCGTAGCTTAGCTTAGCTCAGCATATTCAAAACTGTCCAATCACGACAAAGGGTGGGAAATTGGCTGTATTTAAACCCCACAGGGGGGAATACAGCTCATAACTGGTTGCAACTTCCCACTGTAGGCAGGATGGCAGGAGTTGGAGAGGGATTCTGCTTCCAGGCTCAGTGCTGGGGCATACCAGAGTCCAAGGTCATGGTAGGACTCCTTGTAAAAAGACATGATGAGAGGTTGTTGCAGGGCCAGTACCAGGGCTCCCAATATAAAGCAGAAGCCTGGGACCATCTCGCCCATGATGTCACCAGTGCCGCTGGTATCCCTCAGACTGCTGAGCAGGTCAGGCACCACTATAGGTTCATAGGTTCATAGATGTCGACTTAAAGCGGAGAAAGAGGGAGGTCTTGGATGAGTGGGTCCAAGAAGCAAGGCAAAGGGGGTGATGTCCCAGCAGTGTGTAAGTAGTCGTACCATTACTGTTTACTAAAGTCCAGCATGTGTATGTGATGGATAGTTATGCCTAAATATGTCTCTATTTCCTTTACAGCTGCAGCTGAGCGGGATGTGAATCAGGAAGCCCATGCAAGTAGGCTACAAGACTGTATTGTGAGGCTGGTGAGAAACAATCATGCTTGTAGTAGTCGTACCAAATAAATATAAAGTAGTAGAAAGTCATCTGGCAGTATAAAACTGTTGTATTGGTTGAACTGACTAAACCAAACAATATGACAGCAATAGTCCCATATAGGTCATATTTAAATAAAACGGTAACTGCCTGGCAATAAAGCTCTAAATCCTGGACTAGTTTTGTTTACTCTGATATTGTATTGCATTTATTGTTGCATTCTCTGAATAGTAATGTTGTATTAACCACTGTTACCTACACTGTGCTACATAAAAAATGTCTAGAAATGTCTGTATAAGACTGTTGTAAGTACAAGATCAGATTGTACAACCAAGAGAGACTTAGACAGAAAACAGTGAAGAGATAGACAGCAATATCCAAATAGCATACTCTACTGTGATTTAAATTATTGTACTTTTAGCAGACACGGCCATGGTTCGAATCCCGGGAGTGGTAATAAGCTGTATGCATAATCATACCTCTCAACTGTACAGATTTTTCAGAATGTCCAGATAATTGGCTCATATTTTCTGCCTGTTCCTCTGTCACCCTGGCAAATCAGTGGGATGATTTCAGAACTGTAGTAAAGAAATAATGACATACATTTGATTTTCAGACCTCAAAACCTTCAGAAAATGTATATTAAAACAAATCCTGTCACTCATGCAACTCTCCAAGTTTATGACAGCAATATTCAAAACATGTCCCTGTTTGTACCCCCATGTTGTCAAGCTTTGCCCAGAGTGTGTGCATTAAGAGATTGAGAGGTATGTGCATAATATTAACTGGAATCTGGGAATATGTGTAGAAACAGTCAGGTAGTGTTAAACATTCCCTCCATAGGTCCGTTAGATAAGAAAACTGTGTCTGCCAATAAAGATTTAAATCCTGAACTGGTAGTGTTTAATCTGGTATAGTATGGCTTGACATGTAGCATTCAGTAACATCTGATATCAGAATAGTACTGTTGTGTCAACCATTGTTTCTCACACTGTGCTACATAAAAATATGTGTAGGAATGTCTGTGTAAGACTATTATAATTACAAGGTCAAATTGTACAACCAAGAGAAAACACTTAAGCAATATACAGTCATATCCAAATAACACACTCTACTGTGTCTCAAATTGTATTTTTAGCAGACACAGCCACCGTTCAAATCCTGGGAGTGGTAGTAAATTGTATGCATAATCATAACTCTCAACTGTACAGATTTTTCAGAATGTCCAGATAACTGACTCATATTTTCTGCCTCTTCCTTTGTCCCCCTGGCGCAAATCAGTGGGATGATCTCAGAATTGTAGTCATAAAATAATGACATATATTTGATTTTCAGACCTCAAAACCTTCAGAAAATGTATATTAAAACAAATCCTGTCACTCATGCAACTCTCCAAGTTTATGACATCAATATTTAAAGCATATCCCTATTTGTACTCCCATGTTGTCAAGCTTTGTCCAGAGTGTGTGCATTAAGAGATTGAGAGGTATGTGCATAGTATTAACTTTGAATTTGGGAATATGTGTAGAAACAGTCAGGTAGTGTTAACAAACATTCTCTCCACAGGTCTACCAGGTAAGAGATGTAAGAATTTAGCTATAAGATAGTTGAAGTATACACTGTGTACAAACATACCACTGCCCAAACCAAGGCCATAGGTTATTGTAATAGTACCTGTACCTTAATGATTAGAGCAATGATCATTAAAGTTGTGAATACTACAAGGATATATAAGTTGTTAATTGACATCTCCCCCCCCCCACCATATCTGCAACAATAATCTAAATAAACAAATCAATGGGTATGTTTACAGGTACAGGACATTTTGACCCTGCCAATTTGCCCCCGGATAATTCGCCCCCGACCGATTTGACCCAGGACGGTTGGACCTGAACAGCAGCCTCAAACTGAATGTGGTTCTGTCGGAGAATTCTGCCCAGGTGTAATCTAAAGGATACGCATCAAAATAATCTATGATTACGGACCAAATTCATCTGATCGACTAAGAAGAAGGTTGAACAGTGTGGTGTGGAAGTCCCAAGTTCGATTCCCGAAGAGGGAGGCGGTACTAGCACTTCCCATTGGGAGGCGCAACCTTTCTTGAGACCAACACCCATGCTTCGTAACAGCAATACATGTGACCCTTGTGCTGAGAGAGTCTGTGACCCTGAGAATCAGTGATCTGAAGTCCTTTGGTTGTGGGATAATCACTACGATGTCTGCTGCTTATTGTATTGAGATTGGAGTTTTCCTCAGATACCTCTTACATGGTTAGTCTGGTGAAGGCTGTTTACCTACGACTGACAGTAATGCTCTATTCAAATTATTGGCACATTAGGGATGTAAGTAACTGATGAAGGATGGATCCTGCATTTGGCCCCACAGGATCTCTTAAAGTCCCAGGCCACCTGAAGTGCTAATCGAGCAGTTGAATTTGCACAGTGATGGAAACCAGCTTGAGTGATGCTTGGCACATGTACAAGGAGTTTCGCTAAAGCATGCGCTCTTTAGATGTTTATTGACAAAACTTTACTCTGTTTCCACAGTTTTGTTAAAAACATGCATGTCACTACTTGTGAAATAAACTTGACTGAGTACTTCCTGGATTTTCCTACAGCCGGGAATGGTAAATGTTTAGAGCTGATTGGGGCTATGCTGCTAGCAGGAATCCATTTTGCATGCATAAATTAATGGGATGAGCTACTTCGGGAAAAGAAAACAGTCTCTGTGCTGTTTATAAAACTGTAATACTGGAAGAGGGCTGATCAGAGCAACATCCAGTCTGCGGCCTGCAAAAGCATTCATCCTTTCAAGTCAAGTGAGGAGTACCTCTTTGCTATGAAGAAGGACTTGGCAGAATAGCTTAACACCCTATATGATTTAGACATGCAGGTTGACAACTTCTTGGAAGTACTAGAGACTGGATATGTGCTATGCCAGCATGCAAACAATGTCAACCTGGTTGCTCAGGAATTTGAACAGAGTCATCCATTAGCTATCAAAACCCTAAATATTTCTCAAGGGGAGGTTGTCTTCCAGGCCTGTAATGTGACTTCTGGTTTGTTCTTTGCCAGGGACAATATCTACAACTTTATCTGCTGGTGCAGACAGGAGCTAGCCATTCCAGATGTACTTATGTTTGAAACTAATGACCTGGTATTAAAGAGAAATGAAAAGCACATTGTACTTTGCCTGCTGGATGTGGCAAGGCGAGGATCCAAATTTGGAATGCTAGTCCCAAGCCTCATCCAGATGGAGGAGGAAATTGAGGAGGAAATAAGGAATCACTTGAGCTTGGATGATAGCAACAGACCTGAGGAAGAAGAGAGAGAGCATGAATTAAGTACAAACCCCTCATCTAGCCACAAAAGGCACCCCAGCGTTCTTTGTGTGACTTCAAGAACTTGGATGAACTCGTGCGAGAAATCCTCTGCTGCTGTACATGTCCTTCTCAGTTCCCAATGGTCAAAGTTTCAGGGTCAAACAGTCTGGGGTCAAATAGTCTGGAGTCGAACTGTCCACTAAAAAAAATCACATATAAATTTATACATGAAATTGTATAGAAATGCATTGGGGTCGAACCATCCAGGGGCGAACAGTCCAGGATTGAATAGTTCTGCTTCCTATGTTTACACCAAACCTACTGTTGGGACATATGTCCTATTGTTCAATAAATATTGTTCAATAAATATTGAAATGTGTTTTTATTAATGTTCCATGTTGAAATACTATCATTGGTGGCATGTTGCTATCAGTGTAACCTGCATGCCATTGTAATGGCCACTGTGGTTCCATATATGCATGTGTTCTGTTCAAACTTCTTAACCTCTTAGAGTAAAAAATCTGGACAAAGCTATAAAAAAAGTGGTACAAACAGGGACAATTTTAAAATATTGCTCGTACAAACTTAGAAATTTGCTAGAATAACAGGTTTTGTATTAGCATGAATTTTCTGAAGGGTATGAAGTCTAAAACTCAAATCTGAGTCATTATTTTCTAACTTCAGTCTTTAATGATTTGCCATTAATTTGCCAGAAAGCCACAATTTTATGAAAAACAGACTAAATATATAAAGGCGAAAATCTGTACAGTTGATAGGTATGGTTCTGTTTACTATCCAACTGTTCCAAATCTAGTGTTTTGGGTTAATGGGAATATCTATGCATGCTGTTATAAATAATCCTGGATTGTGTTGACTATTACTAACCCACATATGTTTTAAAACTGCAACACCATAGATGGGAAGGTCGGTCCTAGTGGTCCCACCTCTCCCACCTCATCTGGCCATAGCACCAGGCTCCAGCATGCCTGGGACACACCCCGGGACCTTCTCATCCGCTGCTTCTGCACTACCTTTGGGTGGAACCACCTCAGGGCATGGGGCTCATCCCCTCCGGGAGTGGGCAGGGACAGGATCCTGTCACCCAAAGTCAAGTCTGGGGATTGGTGTGTAGTGAGCTCCAAAGGGAGTTTGGAGATCTGCTATGCCAGCTTGAGGACTGCGTAGTGCATTTAGAGGGTCAGCCTGCCCCTCCTGCTCAGCCCCCAGCACAGCCAACTTTGGGGCCATGAAGGTGTAGCGGTGACTGCCCATGGGTGGGGACCACAGTCCCACTGTTTCCATTTGGTGGCTCATGAGCTTATGATTTCCAAACACCCCTCCTCATCCAAGGTGTTTACCCCCCACATGTGTCATATACCAACCCTGTATGCTGTCTTGTCTGTCTTGTCTGTCTCCCTACCCAACCTACCTCCCCATATATACTTACTATCCTTCCCTAACATCCCAATCTCAGCTTAAAAAAAAGGCAATCTGTCCCCCCCCAAAATTTTGCCCCATACATAGCTGTCCATTTTGCACACATGTCCACTGGACACATGTAATCTGGTCTAACTGGCTTCATAACACATTATCGTTGTCCCCACCCCTCTCTCAGGGGTTTGAGTGTCCAAATCTACCTCCAAATTCAGTACATATGCACAGCTGTTGCTGTAGGAAAAATGGACAGCTATGGACCTTCCCTACACTTGTCCTGCACATCCTTAGCTACTTTTCCTATTGTTTTTCCCTCTGTGTGCCCCCTTTTTCACCACTTTCCTAGCACCCCCTTTTTCTTTTCTTTTAAAGAAATTAGCATGGGGGTAAGCAGGAGTAAGCACTTTTAAGTAGTAGTAAGCTAGTTTAAGCCTGTTTATGCAGCAGCAAGCAATGGCTACACAGATTAAACACGGTCAGGCTAACTGTCTGTAAGCATATTTAACTGGAAGTTACCACTGCTTACAGTCACACAAACCCACTTACAACCACTTAAAATGGACTTAATCACTCTGTATCCAACAGCCCTTGTTCTGCCCAGCAACAAAATAATCAGCCCTTCCAAGTCTCAAAACCAGGACCCTCCACATCATAGCCACAGTGATTTACCACTAAGTCATTTGACCTGTAGATCAATGTGATGTTTTCTCAAACATATAATGCAGCACACTCATTCAACAGTAGGGAAAATGTATTTATATATGTAGATGTATGTACGTATGCATATATGCATGTGTGTGTGTATATATATATATATATATATATATATATATATATATATATATATATATTGCATTCGCACACTGGATCCACACTCTGAACCTCTCACTGCAAAACATCTGACCAAAGGCACTGTTAATGGGGGGTGAAGGGGTCCAAAATATGGATCTCTTGTAATTATTGCCATTATCCCTTCCTCCACAGCTGAACTGATCTGCCTTGAAACACAATAACCAGCACTTGCAACTCTTGAACCTAGGACCCTGCACAACATAGCCACAACAAGTTAACAGTAAGCCATCTCATCTATAAGATGTCAGGATGATTTCTCTAACATAGCATGCAGAACAGTCAGTCTATCATAGGGAATGTACAATGTGGAAGCAGTAAAGATTCCAATGATACATATACACACACAAATATATATATATATATATATATATATATATATATATATATATATATATATACATATATATATATATATATATATCTATATATATATATATATATATATACACACACATACATACACATAAAATATATAATTACTTATAGATATGTATAAAAAGAGTATCTACAGAAGGCGCACAGCATATCAAACAGCCATTATTCTTACAGTTGCCACCTTTTAAAATGGCCAGTGTTTGATTCTTTCCTACAAATGAGAATTATTGCATGAAACATATACCCACATACAGTGCAAAGGACATGACACCACACACAAGTTTGCATACATAAAAATGTTTATTTGTGTACTATTTCAGTTGTTTATACCACATCTTATAGCAGTTAGGTGTTTGAAATACCTAACCGATTAATGCAACTCTCAAACAAAACATATGATACAGTAATCTGAAAAACATAACATACTTTGCTGTCCAGGCTAATGCCTTCAAGTAGTACAACAGTAAAAAAAAAACACTTGCCTTGAAGATAAGAACCAATCAACACTTAATTACAGATGTAGTTCAGCAGCCTCCAATTACACTCTGTACTCAACCCCTAGGGAGAAAAATATTTGTTGTCACAATGTAAATGTCTATGTCACATAATGCTTAACTGAAAACGTCACTATCACACTGACAAACAGAACTGTGTGTAAGACACTAAGCTCTAGCCCATCACTGTTACCATGATGAAACGTATAAAAATGTACAGCCATATACCTTAATGTTTCTTATTACTGATATCCCTCACATGTTGTAACAGTATAGGTTAAAAACATTTAATACTCTTCCCCCATAAAATGTCTTACAAGGGCATATAACAGTGTTCTCCATACACTGACCTCCGGACTGTACAAGGTCACACATGTTTTGTCCAGCTGTACCCCTCATATATATGGACCCTACCCCACAATTTTTGTGGGAGTTCACAATATCACTGGAATGATAGCAGGAATGCCAGCGCTAAATAATGATAGGCCATTACCTAACAACCTCTTACTGCATGAAATCTGGACAAAGCCTGGTATATAGGTGGAAGACAGAGGCTGGAACACAAGGCCATATTTGAAATATTACTGTTATACACTGTGAAAGTTGCTGGTGTTACAGGATTGGTTGTAACATACCTTTAAACAGGAATATGAAGTCAGAAGAATGTTGCCATGTACTGATAGCAATCAACGGAGAGAATGTCACTGATATGTCACAGACAAGACCTGTGTGGTGATCATACAAAACATAACAGCCAATCCTCTGGCCATCATGTGGATAAGTTCACAGTTGTGAGCTATGCAGACAGACTAAATTTCATGCAAAACTGGCATGTACAGACAAACCCTGTAAAACTAGCAGCATTCAATGCATATAACAGCAACACTCACACACTGTCCGTAGGTCTGGAACCTTATACAAACATGTAGTTGGCCTGTGTCTGCAAGTCCTGTTGTAAGAGGTATTGCTACCTGCTGTCTGTAACACTGCTGCCCACACACAGGAAGGATGTCTTCTATACAGGAAAGGTAAAAGGACAACACCCACATGATGTAGTCATTTATAGTAGTGGATTGCTATGACATTGGCTATTGGAAGTACTACACAGCTGGCTGCATGCAGTTAGCAAGTGGGGAACACCAATTTGTGCAGAGGCCATCACTTGATCATGAGCATCCCCTACAAAAGCCATGCTGCAACCTATTCTAACCAGCTTGATCCCTGTAGAGAGAGAGATAGTGAGAAAGAGAAAAAATAATACTAAAAAAAAAAAAACAAACACACAAGCAAGATATCCAAGTGGTACACAGAAGAGAGCACAATAATAAAACAGGTATGTAAAACATGCCAGCATGTAATTGAATGTAGTACTTGGTCTGTAATAATGGGATAGATGATGTAGAAAGATTTATATGTGCCATCAAGACTTGCTGTAATTATGTCCTACTGAACAACTGCTATGGATATAGCATCTGGCCCCGTGGGCAGTGGGCCATACATGTCAGCTGTGCAGATCTGCACAGAATGACAAGATTTAAACCATCATAGTGTTTGTTCTGTTCCTCCAAACATGTATATTAGTTTGGCAAATAGCTGAAGGTGGAAGTAATGAAGTCATGATAGACACATGAGTTTCAGACCCCACCACCTTCAGAACAGTCATGATAATGTGAAATGTATCATACACAAACTTCATAGGTTTGTAATAGGCTTATCTACGGTCTGTCCCTATATATCCCCCCTAATGTTAGACTGTGTCCACATGTGATGCTCTGTTTCATAGCAAGGCAGAACAGTGCAGCTGTGGAGGAAGGAGGTTCAGAGTGTGGATCCGATGTCTGAATTCACTATAGATATATATATATATATATATATATATATATATATATATATATATATATATGTATATATATATATACACAGGGTTTCTATTAGATGACCGAAGATGCATTCTATCGAATGCGTCTTGGTCGAACTTAAAAAAATGAAAAGGCAGGGAAAGAATTTGCTTGGCCGCTTCCATTACTTTGCTGTTTTCGGCACTGTAGTGCTATCTCGGAGTTGGTGTATTTAAGTAGGGGGGGGGTTTGGGGGGTGAAGCCCCGACTTTATGTATTCTTTCAATTTTTTTTTTCTTTTTTTTTTTTTGGAACAGTGATTTTTTTTCACCTGGAAAAAAAAATCTCTGTTCTGAGCTTTCGAGATTGTAAGCTTTTGCTTACATGGGGTCGATTATTCTTTGTTTGCTTTTTTAAGCGTTCGATGATATAACATAGACCCTATATATATATATATATATATATATATATATATATATATAAATACAGTTTCCCTACTGTTGAATGACTGTGCTGCATGATTTGTTTGAGAAAACATCACACATACCTGCAGCTCAGATGGCTTACTGGTAAATTGCTGTGGCTATGGTGTGCAGGGTCTTGGGTTAGACACTTGCAAGGGCTGATAATTTATTTGCTGGCCAGAACAAGGGCTGTTGGATACAGAGTGGTTAAGGCACCTGTAAGCAGTTGTAAGCAGGTGTGAAATGGACAGTTATATATGGTGTGAAATTTGTGTTGGGAACAGATTGTCCTTTTTTTGTTAAGGTGAGAGTGGGATGTTGGGGAATGATAGTAGGTATATTTGGGGAGTTAGGTTGGATCAGAAGACAGACAATACAGCATACAGGGGCGGTATATGACACATGTGGTGGCTAACCACCTTGGATGGGGAGGGTTGTTTGGAAATTGGAAGCCCATGAGCCCCCAAAATGAAACAGTGGGACTGAGGTCCACATCCATAGTCAGTCACCACTGCACCTTCATGGCCCTGAAGGTGACTGTGCTGGGGGCTGAGCAGGAGGGGCAGGCTGACCCTCTAATTCTGTCACAAGGGCCTCAAGCTGGTGTAGCAGGTCCCCCAATTCTCTGCGGAGCTCCCTATGCACCATACCTTAGACCTGACTTCAGGTGACAGGATCCTGTCTGTGCATGCTCCTGGCGGGGGGGGGGGTGGGCAAGCACCATCCCCTGATGTGGTTACACCTGAAGGTAGTGCAGGACCATTGGATAAGGTGGTCCCAGGTGGGTCCCAGACGTGCTGTGACCTGGTGCTACAGCCAGATGACGTGGGAGAGGTGGTTCTGCTGGGAACAACCTTCCCAAACATGCTATTGTGTTGCAGTTTTAGAATATATGCGGTTAGTAATAGTTAACACAATCCACGATTAGTTATAACAGCATGCCTATATATTCCCATTAACCAAAAACACCAGATTTGGAACAGTTGCATAGCAAACAGAGGCATATATGGAACCACAGTGGGCATTACAATGACATGCAGGTTACACTGTTACCAACAGGTCACCAATGATAGTGTTTCAACATGGAGCAAGAATAGAAACACATTTCAATATTTGTTGCACAATAGGATATATGTCCCAACAGTAGGTTTGGTGTAAACATAACCATTGATTTATGTATTCAGATAATTGTTGCAGATATGGTGGGGGAGGATGTCAATTAACAACTATTATATCCTTGCAGTATGAGGTCCTCAGATCTTTTTTTTCTGTTTATGTCTTCCAGGTACATTGTCAAGGGAGCATCTCCGTGCTTATACTCCACAGGAGAATGAAATAATAATAAACTACCTCATGCATCACCACAGAACCCTCTTTGGGCATACGACCCATGATCTGCAGGAGAGAACTGCCCTGTGGAATGAGCTCATCCACAGGGTAAATGATGTTGGCCTGCATAACTGCAGTTATGAGCAGGTGTGACATCGTTACACTGATCTCATTCATCACACCCGTCAGCATGCTGCTGCAGTTAGGAGGGACCAGCTAGCCACAGGTGGGGGTCATGCCATCCAGCCCCCACTGACACATGCTGAGGAGCTCCTCGCAAGCCTTGGGGCACCCGCCCACCAGCCAAGCCAGGAACCTGATGATAGCACTGTGGATGTGGGTGCTATCCACACAATGGATGAGGAGCATGCAGGTAAGGGCACATTAGTAGACCACTGTTGCTTATCCATCTTCATCTGTAAAGTATATTCATGCATATGTCAGATAACATGGTCTGCTGCTGCAGTGTAGTAATGAACAGATGTGCATAATCTCTAGTATTGTGGGTTTGTACTGTTGTACTGAAATGCTGCTCCCACCTTGTACCAATGCCACAGGTGTGGCTACTGACATTACATCTCTCATACAACTATGTAGGTCCCTCTGGTATACCTCTGGGGCAGCAGCCTGTAGCTGGTGAGTATGGAGCTTTTTTGTTCAGGTTTACCAATACGCTGGCCATGTTATGGCCGTGGTATTTGCCATGCACACATTTAACCCACCTACCCATAATGCATGATGTACATGTTCACTTATTGTTGCTGTTAACTGCACTGCATTACAGTGGTCACCATGGTGGCATATCTGAAGTGTATGTAAGAGTCCTGCTGTATACCTAACAACCTGTCAGTGCAAGATGTGTAAACAGAGATGAACATAATGGTGGGACAAATCGCCTACAGTAGGGACATATCTGAAACATTACCCTTATACAGTAGCTACAACAGTGTATATACCACTATTACAATGACAACTGTTACAGATCTACACAACAGCATATCACAATACCACATTCAGCAACGTTTACAACCTGTAATATGATCCTAACATGAGCAATGAATGTATACTATGAAATCCTATGTTAGGACAACAAATATGGGGAATACATACCTTAAACAACACTGGAAGCATATGTGCGCACATACTCCAAATAACATATTGTTGAAGCAGCTTTTGAGGTACTGACAGCATTCACTCTTCTTGAGTACGCACCTTCCATCAAGTACAGGGCCTCAATGCCACACCAAGTAATGGTCTGCTGTCCAAGAAGTATGTCCATGACATTTGTCCACTCACCTGCAACATCTTACAAACCATGGAATGGATCCTGTATCCAAAAGGTAGCACTCAGGAGTGGGAGACATAGCCTTACCTCACTATTGCATATACCATGGCAAACAGTGCAGACAGTCGTGTATATGACTATGAAGTATAGGACAACATTAATGTAGAAAATAAACAGATGCCCATCCAAAACAGATGACAACACATGTTGCAAACAGGTCATGCAGACCACCCAGAAACATGCAACAACACTGAGGGACTTGCAGGAATGTCTAGTAAGTACTGCCTCTGCAGTACCTGTTTTGACAATTGCCTGGACTATACACAAGTGTGGCCTATGGGTTAGGGTAATCAGATGGAAGAGCTGTTCCACAGGAAACATCATCCAGGGCTCTCTACAAGTAGTATATGCATAACATCGAGTTTCCCAAAAGCACATGTTGCAATGTGTAATGGTGTACTGAGACAAAGGCTGAAACCTACAGACAGTATTAATAAAGATAAATGTGCTGCACAAGCAACACCTCACTCCACCTGAAGCCCACCATCCCCATCTGTACCTTGCTGGTGCCAGTGTACACCTTTAGGTTTGCTGTTCATTAGCAGGAACTAGGCCAGAAGATATGGTGTTCTGAATTTGGAACACTGCAAAATGACACTCATGCGTGGCCCATAGTTTTCAAGCATCTGCAAAAAGGCTAAGGATGGGGAGGGGTGTCATCCTGAAACACAACAGTGAACTGAAGCATACATTCAAAGCATGCTAAGAATGGCTGTATCTGAACACAGTCTAGTTCATGAATTGTGCCAGACATAACCCTGACTCCACAGCAATAGTGAAGACACTGTGTGACCTCCAAGGGCTGTGCACATGAGCTGACCTTGCAATCTGGCAGAGTTGGGGACATTTGTAGGGAGGAGTGACCAAGTAATGGCACATATACACATTCAGCAATGGTGTGTGCACTCATGAGGTATGGTGCACAGTACATGCCAGGGTGCTGAACAGGTGCACAGCAATACTGTATACATGGGTGAAGTGTGTGTTCCAGGGGAAGGGGCATCACCTACTAACACAACTCATGCATCACAGAGATGTATAATGTTGGTAACAGGGATTGAGTATAGCTGCAGTGAATGCTGTTTAGTGCAATGTGTCATGCATGTTGACTGTTGGGTAATGAGATGTCTGTGTAATATTTGTGTAATATCTTTGTGCCACCTGACTTGTAAGTGTGTGTGTGTGTGTGTGTGTGTGTGTGTGTGTGTGTGTGTGTGTGTGTGTGTGTGTGTGTGTGTGTGTGTGTGTGCAGAGGTAAGCAATGGCGTAGAGGTCTTAAATTACGTTTTTTTGTTTTCCTCTCAAGGTGGCGAAGTGGGTTAGGGACCCTCTTGCAGGCAAACTGATGTTAGTGTCCATACAGACCCTGACAAGATGATAGGTATGGTGAGGCACAGGCAGGGTTGTCAGGGGCTGAAGCTATGCCATCGGTTGACATCCCACTGTTATTAACCCCATCCCCCCACACATTCACATTCACATTGCCTATACATACCCCATCACCAGTGGCCATAGATGAGGGACAGTTGGCGGGTTTTGGCATGGGACAGGACAGTCTGGTGACTATGGCAAGTGTGTCTGTACACAGCAGCCATAGCTGGATGACCAGCGAGGTACCACACAGGTAGATGTACAGGGGTGCTCATAGGAGGACTACTGGCCATCATGCCCTGGTAGACGTGCCACAGCAGGTGTCACCAGATGCATGTTTCAGGCTGTCAAGGAGGCACAGGCATGTATGGAACATTATACCAGACAGAGTCTGAGACTCCAGAGGGCTACTCATTCTGCTGTACTTGACAACATCTGTGATCTTGCAGGTGCTCACCGTTATTTTGCAGAGGTCCTGGATAGATGGTTGGATGAGATGGTGGGAATCCTCGACCATGCAATGTCTGTGTTAGAGCATATGGTGGGAGTAGGGCGACAGCCACGTGGATGTAGGTCAGCAACACCAACAGGTGGAGGTCTACGTGGACATGCAACAAGTCACAGCCCCTCCTGTAGTGGCAGTTCCAGCACCAGCACTGCAGGGGGGTGCTGTCCACAGCACAGCACAACACAGCAGGCCACATGCACGTGGTCCTGGCTGGTCCCAAAAGGGACCCGGATCCAGAGGACATTTGTCATCATCAGGGGGGAGTACCATATCTGGGCTTGTACCTGGTAGTGCCCATGGATCCCCTGGCAGTTACAGTTCTCGTGTCCGTGGCCGGAGATGGTGAACTGCACACCCTGCCATGTACGGTCTGCAGATGTCCAACAAACCCTTGTATAGGGCAGTCACATGGCAGAACTGTCTGCATACATACACACACACACACACACACACACACACACACACACACACACACACACACACACACACATGCACACACACACATATCACCAACACAGCTAGGGCACCTTTATACCTACACACACCACATCTGCACAGCCCAGTTGATAACAAAACCCCTAACACACACACACATGATGTCAACCAACTGGCTCAGCCTAGGTCTCTGGCATACCTACAACACACCCTGTGCATATGATGATACCTGTGCCACATCCCTGTCATCCATACCATCAATGCAGGCACAGGCTAATATGGTTCTGATGCACAGGGTGAATGTACTAAGGTTTAGCAATGTAATGCTGTGTAACATGTTTTCAGCTGGAAAGGTTAATGCTTACATGTCAGGATGTGTATCTGTCCAGCCATGATGCATTATAGCTGTTATTAACACTGACTGATTGTGGTCTCCTTAATGTATTCAGTTTGTGTTGTGTTGGTCAGCTGTTGTTTCCTACAAGGGGTATGGCACTGTGGTGAAACACTGACTGTGTCATATCCTGGGTACAGTTGAACACAAGTAACAGGTCTGTATAACAGTTACTGCATGTGCCACATGGCTGATAGGTCTGAGGTGTGTATACCGGTCAGTGCATGGTGGCTGATGTCAGCAGACCTTCTATAGTGGACAATAGTAAGAGTACTGAGTGGCACACACCACATGATTGTGTATAACACACACACACACACACACACACACACACACACACACACACACACACACACACACACACACACACACACATAGAGGCTTTGGTGTTGACGCAATACACAGAGAATAATGTACACATGGATGTACTTAATTTTGTAGTGAACCCATTTTAGCCTATGTAATTCCACCAAGACAAAATAGGCAAAACATCACATCAGTAAATAATCAGTCTGCTAGTTTACTGTCATTGACAATGGTACTCACAGGGTATATGTCCTCTTGCCCAATGTAGTGCAATCCTGGAGTTGGTAAACATAGGTGTGCTGGTGTGAGTGGCACAGTCCTTCACTTTGGAGGGCGTGGGGTGGCATAGAACCGCACATAGTGTGATTGACAACTACTTAACCTGTTAGCATAAACTGTACAGTATTACATCAGACTAAGTGGGGAGATACACACAACAATAACTCCAATGAGGGTGGCTGTGCCCACATCCGCACCCAACTATATATACTAACTCCAGTATCACTGTACAGCTGTGCATTTACACATCTACTACTAGTTTTGATGGAATGAATTTACACAAGATGATTGCTTTGAAATGTTAGCATTTGCCAGTCAGTTCTCGGACAGATGACCTCCTGGGACATGTATTTTCTGCAAACTGAAGTAGATCCCTTCACATACACACACACTTACTTGCCAACAATGAGAGTAAAACACTTACCTAGGTACTTATTCCTACTAATGTGTTTGGCCTTAATTACACACACCACACAGCATTTAGGATGAGGTGTGTCCCGAGTTTCTTAAGTGAAGAACACCACCAGGCCTTATACAGAATTGTAATGGGGAATGTGTATAAGGCATGGTATTCCCTTTGTGGGGTACATTTGCAGACTCTACAGTTGTTGCAGGCGTCCAGTGGGGAACATACTAAAAGGACCGCTGTAAGCATTTATTTGCCTACTGTAGGGATGGAACAGGATGCCATGTCCTTTTACTTGCTGAATAACACACAGTAAGGAGATGTAACACATCACATTACTTTCTGATGTCAATGGCGCTGTTGTGGTCAACAGGCATGTAGTCCACTGAAATCACACCGTGGTTACTATCTGTGAGGCAATATGCAGGGAACTACCAATATAGTGGTTGTTGCCTAGCCAAGTGTGTTTGTGTATGAGACATGGGTGGAAAGTGTTCTATGAGTAACACATGGGTTGCCTATATTGTTCATTAATCCATAATGTCACATGTAGGGTTATGGATTTTCTACACTAGCCTTTCTGGTGTTTGACATCTGTTGTCCTTGTGAGGTGGACATTGTGACATATACTAGGTCCTCAACATAATAATTTAGTAAAACACACCCCACAGTGTATCCTGTTATTACACAATCACAGCAACCTCCACACAGGATACTGATACAGACACGCACACACATGCCACCACTGCGATTCAAACCCCCACCTAGCTATATATTGCTACTACAGTGTACTGCACTATCGCACGCGACATGGAGGTTATAGGACAGATGCTGTCCCAAGGTACTTCTAAGGTGAGGAACATCACCAGCCCTTGTAAATACTGGCATTGGGTGATGTAGTGGGTGAGAGATACCAAAAATAATTTTACCCTAGACATTTACATTTGCCAGGGGTGAGGTTCAAACCTCTATTGAACAATCTTTACAGGCCATTACGTTACACATTTACCACTTGCACCACTGACCTGACATGGGTTAGGATTGGCAACAGGTACTTCTAAGGTGGATGATATCTGCAGGATTGCTAAAGTCTCATGCTGAGATGTGTACTGTGTGTAAATGGGGCCAAAATCTTCAAGGTATACACAAAAACACTTGCCACAGATGAAATTCAAACCCATACCTGTGTAGTTATTGCTACTAAATTGTTCCACATTTATGGCACATGCCACAGAGCTTATGGTGCTAGACCTTCTCTACAGGGGTATTTCAAGGTGAGTGAAATCAGCAGGCTTGCTAAAGTAGAGCAATGGGATGTGTAGTGACTGGGAATGGCCTCAAAATAACTACACACACATACAGAGTTTAACAGTTGCCATGTCTGGAATTAGAACTCCTGCCTAACTAGTATGTTACACTATAGCATTACTCAGTTATCGCACATGCCACAGAGCTTACAGGACAAGCCCTTATCCAAAGGGGTATTTCAAGGTGACTGACATCAGCAGGCTTGCTAAAGTAGGGCAATGGGAGGTGTAGTGACTGTGAATGGCCTCAAAATCATTAATCTCTACACACACACACACACACACACACACACACACACACACACACACACACACACACACACACATACACACACACACAGTTTCACAGTTGCCATGTCTGAGTTTAGAACTCCTACCAAACTAGCACACTATAGCATTACACAGTTATTGCACACACCAAGGAGATTATAGGTCTAGCTCTTGTCCAAAGGGGTATTTCAAGGTGACTGACATCAGCAGGCTTGATAAAGTAGGGCAATGGGGGGTGTGGTGAATGTGAATGGCCTCAAAATCATTAATCTCTATACACACACACACACACACACACACACACACACACACACACACACACACACACACACACACAGTGCTTTCACAGTTGCCATGTCTGGGATTAGTACTCCTACCTAACTAGTATGTTACACTACAGCATTACACAGTTATCACATGTGCCATGGAGCTTATAGGGCTAACCCTTGTCCAAAGGGGTATTTCAAGGTGACTGACATCAGCAGGCTTGCTAAAGTAGGGCAATGGGATGTGTAGTGACTGTGAATGGCCTCAAAATCATTAATCTCTACACACACACACACACACACACACACACACACACACACACACACACACACACACACACACACACACACATACACACACACACAGTTTCACAGTTGCCATGTCTGAGTTTAGAACTCCTACCAAACTAGCACACTATAGCATTACACAGTTATTGCACACACCATGGAGATTATAGGACTAGCTCTTGTCCAAAGGGGTATTTCAAGGTGACTGACATCAGCAGGCTTGATAAAGTAGGGCAATGGGGGGTGTGGTGAATGTGAATGGCCTCAAAATCATTAATCTCTATACACACACACACACACACACACACACACACACACACACACACACACACACACAGTGCTTTCACAGTTGCCATGTCTGGGATTAGTACTCCTACCTAACTAGTATGTTACACTACAGCATTACACAGTTATCACATGTGCCATGGAGCTTATAGGGCTAACCCTTGTCCAAAGGGGTATTTCAAGGTGACTGACATCAGCAGGCTTGCTAAAGTAGGGCAATGGGATGTGTAGTGACTGTGAATGGCCTCAAAATCATTAATCTCTACACACACACACACACACACACACACACACACACACACACACACACACACACGCACACACACACAGTGGATTCATAGTTGCCATGTCTGGGATTAGAACTCCTACCTAACTAGTATCCACACCAGAGATTTCCTACTGAAACTCTAACAATTCTACACCTCCTGACACTGGGTTTAAGGTAAATAATCCTACCCTCTATTTTTTGTTAGATAAGTATCCAAACTCATTTCTAGCCTGCCATCTTAACATCCGGAGCCTAAATAATAAAATCCATTACCTCCATGCACTGCTAGCCAACCAAGTCCCAGACATTCTCTGCCTTACAGAAACCTGGTTAAAACCTGCAACTAAAGACACTGAAATAACTCTCCCAGGTTATAACATCCTTAGGTTAGACAGGAAATCTAAGAAAGGTGGTGGGGTGGCTGTATTATTTAAGTCCAACCTCACAGTCACTAGTGACACCCAACAGCCTCCACAGGTAAATAATGCTGAAATTCTCATCACTAAGCTGCAAATAAATAAAAATAAAAATAGATACATTGTCTGCACCTATATTCCCCCTGGAAATAACGTTAGCACCCTAGAACATATAGCCGGCAACTATCACCAAGAAACCATTATCTTAGGCAAATTCAACATCAACTGGAACACCTGTTCTTCTGAGGCCCCTAGCAACCACTTAAATCTCCATGGGTTTACTCAAACCGTATCCTCCCCCACTAGGTACAGTAAAAATAAAGACAAAGGTAGTATCCTAGATTGGATCCTGATTAATGGTGAACTGCAGATGCACCACTCAGGCACACTACCTGATGACCTCAGTGATCATTGCCTCATCTACATTATCAAATTCATAGCTGAGTTCACCCATCAACACACTATAGGAATGCAAGAAACAGAAAAGACTTTAACCTAGACAACTTTCTACAAGACCTAAAAGCTACCAACTGGTCTGAACTTAAAAGACTGTCACTAGATGAGGCTGTGGCCTTGTTTAACACTAAATACCTCAATATCCTTAACTCTCATGCCCAGATTCGCACCGTCCTTGCCAAAACTCGAATTGCTCCATGGCTAACTAAACTCACAAAATCCAAATGTCCAATAGGAATAAGGCCTGATCCACTTGGCATAACACTAGAGAACCCATAGATCTAATCAGATATTGTCAAATTAGAAATGACAATAAAAAATCTATCATAGCAGACAAAAAACACTACTACACCCACCTACAACAAAAGAATCAAAATAAACCCCAAATGTTCTGGGCTGGAATAAATAACCTCCTTCACCCAGGTCATACCACCACTCCCACCCCTTCAGTTGCTCTTGACAAAACACCAGTGGTTATTGCAAACACATTTAATAGCTTCTTTACAGAAACTATCCAGGCACTAGCTACCCAACTAATGACAACCAAGACTAACCCCCCTCACCCAGTTCCCCCTAGTTCCACCGAAAATAATAAAACAGATAGCGCAAAGCCTCCTGTAATCCACTTCTCCTTTAGATTCCAAACTATCTCTACTACCCTTATACGAACCCGTCTCAAAAAACCTAAACCCACTTCCCTAGCAGCAGATCACCTCCCAGCTGAATTCCTGCAACTAGCTGCTGATGTCATCGCTATCCCAGTCTCTATCCTCATTAATAGATCCATTTCCGAGGCAACCATTCCATCCATCTGGAAAATATCACATGTAATATCCCTACATAAAGGAAGTAGATCCACAGAATTGTCCAACTATAGGCCCATAGCCATTCTCTCACCTCTAGCAAAACTCTTGGAAAAGTGTGTCCACATACAACTTATGGACTACTGCAACCACAATAAACTTCTTACAGAGTCCCAGCATGGTTTCAGACCACACCATAACACCACATCAGCCCTGTTATCATTCACCAGTGACATCAATCTTAATCGCAACAACAACATGCTATCATCTGCTCTCTTTCTGGACCTCTCTAAGGCCTTTGATATGGTTAACCATCATCTTCTGCTTAATACCTTGAAAGCTGTCTTCCTGGATGATCACTCTCTACAATGGTTTCAGTCCTATCTATGGGATAGACAGCAGGCTGTCCTATGGCAGGACAAACTGTCATCACATCTCCCAGTCACCTTAGAAGTCCCTCAGGGCTCCATTCTTGGTCCCCTCCTCTTCTCTATCTTCATAAATGACCTTCATACTACTATCCCAAAGGCACAATGTATTCAATATGCTTATGATTCCACGTTGATTTGCTCTTCCACCTCATCAGCCAATCTGATAACCCTAACCCAGAATACTTTTAACAGTATGGAAAACTGGCTAACTGATCGACAACTTCTCTTGAATCCCAACAAAACCAAGCTGCTGCTTTTCTCTCCCTCCTCTAGATCTGCTCTTCCTTTATTTACTATTAAGTCTAACAGTGGTAAAATCATCTCTCCTGATAATAAACTAAGCTCCTTGGAGTAATCATTGATACTAATCAAATTTGATGCACACATTGACCATACGATTAAGTCCGTCAACAAAAAAATAGGACCCCTCTATAAGGTAAAACCTTTTTTAACCCCTTATGCTAGGTGTGTTATTGCCCAAACCCATCATCTCTCCACTCTCCTATATGCCTCACCTATATTTTCAAATCTCTCTAAAGCTAACCTCGGCAAACTATCTTCCTGTTACTACCATATAGCTAGATTCGCCACAGGTCTGGCATACAGGACACACCACTGTAAAAACCTAACTGAACTTGACTGGCTGGAATTTCCTTCCATATTTAAGCTTAACCAGCTCACAGTAGCTCACAAAATACTTCACCATCCAGACAAAACCCCAAGCCTTAAGAGTATTATTAGCCCATATAACACTATCAGGCCACTTAGATCATCCAACAAGCTATCAGTCCAAACTCTAAAATCCAATAATACAGCCGGGGATTCCCTGTTTGCTAACTCAGTGGGTAAAACTTAGAACCTTCTTCCTGCAAACCTTACCCAAGAACTATCTCTTCCACTATTTAAAAAAGGCCTAAAAATATTTAAGGAAAAACTGGCTCTGTCCATGCCTAAACCCTGATTAACTAATTTTAACATTTATGGTCTTTTATTAGCTAGTAGACCATCAGTAAGCAGATACTCCACCTATATGATGTGCTATACCTTAATGTACAGTTATGCCTGCTGAGTCTAACATTTCTCCATACAGTTGTTGCCCTAATGTGCTCTAAATTTGTGTACTGATCCTATTTCTTCTCTCACTTTATTAACTTTCTGTATACGTATTAGTGTTACTACTGTGATGAACTATCTGACCTATTGTATATATCTCTGTCTCCTTTGCATTGTATCTATCTCCTTTGCTCTCTGAATATTATTGCAATGTTACTACTATTATTAATTTTATTATTGTGGAGCTTTTCTCCCCGGGCCTCAGCTGAAAATGGACATGTATCCAGTTGGACTATCCCAGTCAACAAATGTAAAGTACAATAAAATAAAATAAATAAATAGTATGTTACACTATAGCATTACACAGTTATCGCACATGCCACGCAGCCTATGGGGCTGAGAATTGGCCAGAGGGTTATTTCAAGGTGACTGACATCAGCATGAGTGCTAACATGGGCAATGGGAAGTGCAGTGTGTGTGAATGGGCCATAAACCATTCTTCTGGAAACACACACACAGCACTCAATAACACACAACTTTACATTTGACAGGACTGGGTATACAAATGCTAGATGAATACTGATTTGTACTATCATGTTACACAGTTATCACAAGCACCACAGACACTATAAGGCTGAGGGCTACCAAAAGCAAATGTCTACAGTGATTGACATCGGCACATCATGTGATATTGGCCAAATGGATGTGTGTTGGGTGGAACAGGCCTCATGATGGCAATCTCTTTGTCACCGTCTGTCTCTCTCTTCCCCACATCTCTGTATGTGTATGTTTGACCTATTATAGTGTGTTGGCCTTGGATATGTGTAAGTACTTCTATTCAATGTGTGTGCAAAGCATGAATGGTGTGCAATGTGGTGTGTGTGCACAGACATCTACGACTGACAGATATGTATACTCCACTGTTGTTGTCAGACATGGGCTTCATTTCTCTAAGTGTTGGATCATGCCCAGTATTACCTGTATTTTGTTGTTAGACATGGGCTTCATTTCTCTAAGTGTAGCAGCATGCCCAGTATGGCCTTCTGTATTGAGTGTGTGAATCCATTCCAGGTAGGTTGTACTTCAGTGCAGGATTTTGTGTTCTACACCTACAGCTAGCAACCGGTTTCTGCAGGATAACTGTAGATAAGTTGACAATATGGAGTCACAATGGGTGAAAGATAGTGGGATACTGTAACTATTGTGTCTGTGCTGCTTGTGTTACATGGTTGGTGTTAGCAGAGATATTCAGACATATGTACTGTTTTACACTGTGATGTATTATGTCAAAACTACTGACAGATATACTTATTTGCTCACTGTTATTTCCTGGGAAATACAAGATGAATGAAGCTGTGTCCAGTATTGTGGTCTGCAGCTTACATATTCTTGCACACTCATGCTATTCTGGAGGGGTAGCTGCAGACACTTGCTGATGGGTCTGTGTAAATGGTCCAGCAGATTGGTACTTTTGTGGCTGAGGATCCCCTGCTTGTACATTTATCGACATAACAGAATAGCCATATCCTGCTGTGGCCATACCTCTCAGCTGTACAGATTCACCCAGGTTACCCAAAGTCAGGGCTCAAATATCTGGTCAGTTCCCCTTCACATTGTGGTTTACGAGCAGGTTTGTAGCAACCCATTTCTGGATTTGCAGGCAGGGGTAGTATGGGCACACATCAGAGTTTCAGACTTCACACACTCCATGGAGTCCATGCTTCTTCACCCCCCCACTCTCTTATTCTATCCTCTTCCTAACATTATGCGAGCAATATCTGAGAAGTATCCCTATAGTTGTTCCTTAATCCCACCAGTATTTAGAGGTTGGTCCACAGTTTATGCAGTAGGACATGGTGAGCATGTTACTGGAATTTGTTGACATGGCCTTGCATTTGTGTTCTCCGGACTGTGTTATGTTGTTAGTTGGGACCCCATGAGATAACACACATTGGCAGTATGGGTGAGGCACAGGCTTTTGACAGAGGACTGTAGGGCATTTGGTAGTGATGCAGGCCATCTGTAGCAGGCCAGTGCATTCTGTCACTCCTACAGTCCCAGGCTGCGAGCCACTGGATTCTCCTGAGGTGACAGGGTAAGTGTGGGAGGAGTTAATGGCAATAGTTCATGTCCATATTAATTCATTGTTATGGATGCTGGCAGGGTGCTACTTACAGCTAGGGACACACCTGCATGGGACACCTCTTCAGCATGCTGCATTCTGTGGGTATTCCCATACATAAGTGGGGGTCATACTGTACTCATTCCCAACAGCAGGGATATGACCTGTGATAAACCTGTGACTAATGGTGGGGGGAGCAGAGTGCATGAGTGATGTGGAAGCTTCTTGTACTGACTCACAGATATACCTGGGACATTCCCCTTATGCTGCCTTGTGTGGGGACATAGGCAGTCTCTCATTGCTTTATAACTGTGCCTTTTGTGGTCTGCCAGTGATTGGCCTGACTACATCAGTATTCCATATTACACAGACAACTAATGTGCTGCTAACCTGTATGTACAATTCCAAAGGTGTGTGCAGTTGACAGTTACATTTTATGTACTCTGTCTAGGGTACTTCCACCTGTGTACTGTGTGTATGTCTGGGCCCACATTCATGGCATGTCCATCTTTCAGATGGTGACAGATATTGACATCTGAACAATGAGTATAGATGACTGCTGAATTGGGTCTTGCTGGGATGCATTGTGGTTAGCAGAGCAGTTGTCCGAACATGGCCCTGTCATCAACAGTACTGGCCATAGGCCACCAGGACATGACCCTCCATGCCTACATGCTGACCACTTCCACACAATATACAACACACAACAACCTAACACACAGAGCCCTGCATAGTGTACACATACAGCAATCTATCCTGTAAATTGGGCCAGCTCAGGCAATCTGTGCTCCACTGTTATTAAACCCACACATAAATGTTACTGCATTTCAACATAGGATTGGAGGGGGGGGCACACCGGACAACTGTAAACAATTGCTATGACTGTACTGGTATTTCAGGTACTCTGTTGGCTTCCATTTCATTTTGTTTTCTGACCTATCATGCAGACTAGAGGCACATCAGTAGAATACAGCCCTTAGGTTTTATTGACCTACATTTCAGTTTTAGACTTCTTAGCCTTCATAAATAACATACAACTGCCTGACCTGTTGTAGTCTCTCTGTATAGGTCTGGAGGGGAGCTGTTCTCCATTGCCATCAATTGGAGGTCTTAGCACAGCCTTTCTTTATGGTCATCTACACCTGTCCTGCTGGCTGAGGCTGTTGTTGGGTATGTGAGCCTCACTGACATGCATGTGTGTGTCCTGTGGACACACATTTGGGTCACCACATGTACTGCAGTGGAATTTGTCACCTTGTCTAGTACTGCCTACTTTGTTGACACCAGTATCTGTTATGGATTTCATGCTGCCCATATAGGTGTCCACTATCTGCTGCCATCACATTCAACCACCCGATTCCCTTGCATGCTCACATCCATACCATAGATACAACTAGCAGAACATACTACTCCATTCAGCAATTGATAGGAAGAGTAACTTACCTTGTGGCTGTGCCAGTATCGAGGATGGTGCTGGAGGACTGACTATGTCAGATGCACATAGTGCACTCCCTATACATGATAAAGCACAGGTAGTGTCATGTTTGGCATCCCTTTTGCTGTATGTGCGAGTCAGAGAGAGAGGTGTCATTCCCTGGGTTCCTACTGTGTCAGTGTATGTGCTATGCATTGCCTCTTTGCCAAAGCCTGGGCATACTAGGCATGCTTCCTTCTGCCTACATGGGCAGGCTCAGGTTGTTCCTTCTCCGAGTCACTCTATGCCTGTGCTGGCCTTGGCAATGGTGGGGGGCTGTGTGGCTCTGCTCTGTGCTGTTCCTGCTGCAGCTGTTTCCACAGGATCATATTGTGTAGCATGGCACATACAATGAAAATTTGTGTGCATGTAGCTGGAGAGTGCTGCAAGGCTCCCCCGGATATGTCCAGGCTCCGGAACCATGACTTGAGCATCCCAAACACATGCTCTATTATGGTTCTGGTTTGTGTGTGTGCCTCATTATGGAGTTCTTGTTCAGTGTGTGTGCATTTCTGGTGGGTGTCATCAGCCACAGCTCCAGTGCATAACAAGCATCTCCCACTAGGTGGCCATATGGGATGTCCCCACTGGCAAATCTCTGGTACAGCTGTGTCATATGCCAGATGTGGGAGTCGTGATAGCTTTCAGGGCTGCCAGCACACACATTCATTATAATACCCTGGTCATCACACATGACCTGGCAGTTGATGGAGGGGAAGCCCTTGCGGTTTATGTAGACCCTACCCCTCTCACCGGGTGGTGCTTTGATGTGTATGTGCATGCAGTGTATAGCACCCACTACCTCAGGGTATTTTGCTATTTGGTGGAAGAGATGCATATTGCTGGTTAATACCTCATGGGTGTTGAAATATATTTGCTCACTGGCATGTGCTGACATGGCATCCAGGAACTGGTGGAGTACCCTGGATGCTGATGCCTGTGAGATCCCCATGATATCCCCAGTTGGCCTTTGGAAGGTACCTGTGGCTAGTTTTCTTAAGCTTACACATACCTTGGTATGCACTGGGATGGCTTCCCCTCTGTTAGTTCTGTGTGTGAGGCGTGGCCGGCACAGCTCAACAATTTGCTGTAGGATGTCCCTGTCCATCTGATAGTGCTCCACTGTCTCCAGCTCATGTAGCCCCTGGTGGGTTACCCTGGGTCTGTACATTCTTCTCCTTCTCCTCACTGTGGGTTGGTTGTCAGCATTCTCATCCTCACCACCCTCAGCCTTTTCCACATATTGATGTATGAGAGCGACAGCAGCCCTTATCATTTTGTTAGTTTTGTCAGGTAAAATTTCCCTGTCTGTGTACACCAGTGGTGTAGAGTTTGTGGGAAAAAACAGAGTGAAAGGTGTTTGCATAGTTTTAAATCAGAGTTGCTGGCTACTGAGACTTGTCTGCATATATCAACTGGACACAAGCTGATTTAAGTATACTTTTCTCTGCACTTATTTAAGATTTGAGTCAGTAAATAGTGTGTGTCTTTCATTCAGTAAATATTGTGTCTGTCTCTCTGCAGTTAAGTTGCCTGAAGTGTGAAAATATGTAGCCATCTGGGCTCATTGAAAGTTGTTAGACTGCTTTGAAATTCCTGTGTTAGTGTTAGTTAGCCTGGGGGTTTCTGCTAGCATTAAAATCTGCGTTGGTTACATTTCTAGTAATCATTTTAATCAGAGTTGCTGGCTACTGAGACCTGTCTGCATATATCAACTGGACACAAGCTGAATTAAGTATACTTTTCTCTGCACTTATTTAAGATGCGAGTCAGTAAATATTGGGTGTCTTTGACTCAGTAAATATTGTGTGTCTGTCTCTCTGCAGTTAAGTTGCCTAAAGTGTGAAAAAGTGTAGCCATCTGGGCTCATTGAAAGTTGTTAGACTGCTTTGAAATTCCTGTGTTAGTGTTAGTTAGCCTGGGGGTTTCTGCTAGCATTAAAATTTGTGCTGGTTACATTTCTAGTAATCGTTTTAATCGGAGTTGCTGGCTACTGAGACTTGTCTGCATATATCAGCTGGACGCAAGCTGATTTAAGTATACTTTTCTCTGCACTTATTTAAGATTTGAGTGAGTAAATATTGTGTGTCTTTGATTAAGTAAATATTGTGTGTCTGTCTCTCTGCAGTTAAGTTGCCTGAAGTGTGAAGAAGTGTAGCCATCTGGGCTCATTGAAGGTTGTTAGACTGCTTTGAAATTCCTGTGTTAGTGTTAGTTAGCCTGGGGGTTTCTGCTAGCATTAAAATCTGTGTTGGTTACATTTCTAGCAATCATTTTAAGTTGAGTTACTGGTGACTGAGACTTGTCTGCATATATCAACTGAACACAAGCTGATTTAAGTATACTTTTCTCTGCACTTATTTAAGATTTGAGTCAGTAAATATTGTGTGTCTTTGATTCAGTAAATATTGTGTGTCTGTCTCTCTGCAGTTAAGTTGTCTGAAATGTGAAAAAGTGCAGCCATCTGGGCTCATTGAAAGTTGTTAGACTGCTTTGAAATTCCTGTGTTAGTGTTAGTTAGCCTGGGGTTTTCTGTTAGCATTAAAATCTGTGTTGGTTACATTTCTAGTAATCATTTTAATCGGAGTTGCTGGCTACTGAGACTTGTCTGTATATATCAACTGGACACAAGCTGATTTAAGTATACTTTTCTCTGCACTTATTTAAGAATTGAGTCAGTAAATATTGTGTATCTTTGATTCAGTAAATATTGTGTGTCTCTGTCTCTCTGCAGTTAGTTCCCCATCCCCTCTCCCTGTTTCCTGTTGTGGTGTTAATCTTGGTGGCTTTGGAATTGCCTGCCCCTGCTGTAAATCTGGTTTTTGCACACACCTCCTGGACCCATCTCATTTGCTCACTCAACTGAGTACAGTGAGATCATATTTTGATTTCAGATACTCCTATCAGTCCCATCCCCTCTGTGGTATACAGAGAGAACACTTGGGAAGGACATTCACCTATAGTACCTTAATCTGCTCTGTGCTGCAGTGGTGGTGCTGCTGTAGCGCTGTCGCCTCACAGTAAGACATTGTCCTGTTCGATTCTCAGCTAAAGCGTCTTCTGTGTGGAGACATGCGTGAATGGGCGTACCTTCGTTGAAGGTTGTGCATCAGGCCTGGCAAGTCGGTAAGTAAAAATCTACTGCCAATCATTAGCAGACTTGAGTTCCACTGTGGCAACCCCTAACCGAGAAAAGCCGAAAGATACAACAACAATAACAACCTTAATCTGCTCTGTTTCCTCCCTCTCCAAAAAAAAAAAATTGCACTTCATCTGCTTTACTGTATTTGTGTTTCTTCCTACTTTATTACCTTATTTTGCTTTTGCCTCTTCTTAAAAGTGCTCAATTGAATTTATTCTACTGCCTTTATTACTGCTTGTTAGTAGTCTGATTAATTTGTAACTGTTTTTCTAAAGCTCTTGGTTTAAGCACTTGAGCTTCAAACCAGTTGTTAATTTAATTAAGAAGGTTTGTGGTATGCACTGTTGTGGCAGGACAGGTAGCGTACATCCTTCTAAGTTGGAAACTGCTGATTGAAGGCTCAGTTTCTGTTATTCTAAAAGTGTATTAGTTCTGGGTTAAGCACGTGGGCTTCAGGCCAGTTATTTTACATTAAGAAGGTTTGTGGTCTGCACTCTTGTGAGAGGAGAGGCTATATTCTGCCCTTCTGAGCTGGGAATTTCTGGTTAAAGGCTTATTGTGCATGCTTACTTGAACTGTTTCTTTCTGAAATCGGTACGCCTTGTTTGCTGTAGCATAGACTAGATTCAGACCGGCTGGATCTAGCTTTGTTTGTATAACTTGTGCACTGATCCAGGCCATCTTTTTTGGAGAAGGTTTCTCTGTACCCTAGTGGCAGGACTGTGCAGTTAGAACTTGTCTGATTGAAATCTGCTGGAACAGGGCTTTTTAACTGGTTAATTGGGTAAAGTTTTGTTTTGATTGTATCTGCTCTATTTTTCTGAAAAAAAAGTTTTATATATATATATATATATATATATATATATATATATATATATATATATATATATATATACTTGTTTCCCACCTTTCTGAACTAGTATAGTCCAGTTTCAGTTCACTGCTGAATCCAGGGCTGTGTTACAAGTTTCTGTGTTGCCCATACCTTACTTGGATAGAAGGAAGTTTCTCTGTTCACCTGTGAGAGATGGGAGCTTTGAGCAGCCTATCTGTCCCTGGAGGAGTGGTTTCAGCCCAGGAGTTAGTAGTTTATTGGCCATTGTGGGCTAATTTCTATCTCTTTCGCTTCCCTGCTATAAAAACTGCATTTGAACAGTTTTGCGTTTGTATTCCACTCAGCAAGTGTCTTCCAGGTGTTCTGCAGAGTCTACAGCAGCAGAGAGACAAAAGAGAGTTTGGAGTGATTAGGTATCATTTTTCTGCTTTTCTTTCTGTCTTAACTAATCTCGCCTAAAACATCATGTTTTTGTGATTTAAAAAGATTGTTATTGCTACATATTGTACTTATTTGCTGCCTGAACTTGAATTAAGTCATTTTTGTGTTTAAATAATCTGTTTAACTGCTGTAGGCTACACACTAAAGTGTGATAGCCTTTTCTGTGCATTTAAAGTGCTGTTTTGATTGTATCTGCTCTATTTTCTGAAAAAAAAAATACTTGTTTCCCGCCTTTCTGAACTAGTATAGTCCAGTTTTCAGGTTATTGCTGAATCCAGGGCTGTGTTACAAGTTTCTGTGTTGCCCATACCTTACTTTGATAGAAGGAAGTTTCTCTGTTCACCTGTGAGAGAGGGGAGCTTTGAGCAGCCTATCTGTCCCTGGAGGAGTGGTTTCAGCCCAGACGTTAGTAGTTTATTGGCCATTATGGGCTAATTTTGATTGTATCTGCTCTATTTTCTGAAAAAAAAAAAACTTTTTCACGCCTTTCTGAACTAGTATAGTCCAGTTTTCAGGTTATTGCTGAATCCACGGCTGTGTTACAAGTTTCTGTGTTGCCCATGTCGTACTTGGATAGAAGGAAGTTTCTCCGTTCACTTGTGAGAGAGGGGAGCTTTGAGCAGCCTATCTGTCCCTGGAGGAGTGGTTTTACCCAGACATTAGCAGTTTATCCGCCATTTTGGGCTAATTTCTATCTCTTTCACTTCCCTGCTATAAAAACCACATTTGTGCAGTTTTGTGCACCGGGCAGCGCCGTTTAGCTAGAGTTAAACTATTCTCAGCTGAACGAAGTCTACTCTTCAATTTTTCCCTTGGAACTAGACAAACCTTCAACTTTAGCACTCAAACCATTCATTTCACAGTCAAGCACTTGCTTAAAACTCATAATAAGCACTAATTAACCCTAGCACTAGACCCCCCTATACTGTCCAGAAGGACAAGGTGCTCTATTCATCCCCACCAGCCAATCAGAAAAACAGCTTACTCTACCTATTCAGGCATGTCTAAAGGGCAGTTACCGGTGTACTCTCCAGTCCAACTGGTGAATCTGAGCATTTTTAGACAATGTTACAACTGCCTCATGTACACAGACAACCCTCTCCTCCTACCACCAAACACTAATATATGCGAGAGATGCAGTTATGCAGCCAAACTGGAGGCAAAGCTCTCTCAACCCAAGACTGGAACTGACAGCCAAGAGGAGAAGGGTAATACTTGCAACACACCGCCAGCCTCACATAGACCTAATAAACCAACACCGGCAAATAACACACATGAATACATGAAAACATACTCAGAGGCTCTAAATAAAAATCTGCAAAAGCAACAGAGACCTCCAAAGCAGACATCCAAGCAACCTCCACACCCCATCACCAACCATGAAACACATACTTCACATAATCAGTGTGCCATGCAATCACAGCCCTTAACGCAAAATAACATACCTGACACACTAGTAATAGGCGACTCTATAGTCAGGTACACTGATGTCCCACTAACTAGGCTGGACAAGGAGAAGGTTACAGTTAGCTGCCTGTTGGGTGCCAGGATCTGCCACATAACACAAGCACTCAGGTCACTCCAGAACAAGTACAAATACAACTCTGTCATTGTCCATGTTGGTGTGAATGACCTGAGATGTACCTCCCTGGACTACATGAAAAGAGACATGGAAGAGCTCTCTGATCATGTAACCCAGGCTGGTATGACCCTGGCCCTGAGTAGCATCCTGCCCTCACCAAGAATGATGCCACAGTATAAAGAAAGAATGATTAATTTCAACAATTGGCTCTGTTTCTGGTATCATTCAAAGGGGATCCAGTATCTATCCGCCTGGGATAACATTCACGACAAGCCACATTGCTTCGCAAGAGATGGCTTGCACCTGTCACTCTTAGGCTTTCAGATACTGCCCAAGGCTCTTGCCGCCCCCATAGTGCTTTTTTTAGGCAAGGCTCAAAAGACAAACCCACCACTATAAATAGCACAAGTAACCAAAAACTGAGGGTAATGCTACTCAATGCCAGAAGTCTAAACCTCAAAATGCACGCACTCGAGGCACTCCTCAGTATGGAGAACATCGACATCTGTGCAGTAACAGAAACCTGGTTTAAGGCTCCTGAGAGCACCCCAGCACTACTAGGCTATAACTCATGCCATACCTTTCGGCCACAGAACAAGGACCGAAACACAAAAGGTGGGGGTGTATCCATATTCATCAAGGATACCCACACCTCCAGGTTAGTGGCGCAGCACAATGCATCAGAGATCATCCATGTGCAACTAATGGGCAAAACTGCCATCCAAATTGTAGCTTGCTATAGATCACCCATCATGGCCCAGGACCCCCATTCTGCATTTCTGGAGACACTGGGAAATATTAAGGTCCTACCAAACACCCTAATACTGGGTGATTCCAATTATCCAAACATAAACTGGGAGAACTACTCAAGTACTAACTCCCTTGCCCAACACTTCCTAGAATTTATAAACTCGAATGCCCTGGATCAACTGGTCAACACCCCCACCAGAGGGAACAACATATTGAACCTGGTCATCACCAACATGGGCAACCGGTGTTCCACACCAGAGGTCAACCCATCGCTGATTAGATCAGACCATAGACTAATCACTCTGGATATCCCCATACTGCCCCCATCCCCAATCAAGGAAACCACCATGAAAAACTTTTCAAAAGCAAACTTCACGTTACTTAAGACCGAGGTGGAAAGGTTCACAGCACCCATGCTAAAGGACAATGCTGTCCAAGCTGCTGAAACCTTTACAAAGGCACTCTATCAGCATCTGCAGGAATGCATGGATCATGCTATCCCAAGTAAAACCAAGACTCACTCTTCCAAGAAAAGGAAACCAGTCTGGTGGACCCCTGCCATAAACAAGCTATACAACAGAAGCAGGAAACTAGTACAGAAAAGAATAAAATCCCAAGAAGGAAAGACATCCCTGATCAGTATCAGCAAGAAACTATGATCCCTCATTAAATCATCCAAGGCTAGTTTCGAAAGAAAAATTGCCAATGACTCCAAAGATAACCACAAAGCGTTCTTTAGATATGTCAAGAACCTAAGTGGAAACTCTCAGATCTGCTCTGAGTTAGTGCAGAATGGCAGAAAATACACTGAACCGACTGATATTGCCAACATTCTGGCAGACGGGTTTAGTGCAAACTTCAGCCCCCTCTCACCGCCTAAACAGCCCATAATCATACCAGAAGAATGTAGGGCCCCATCAATCACTGACACACAGGTTAAAATAGCCCTATCCAAAGCCAGAACACAGCTTCAATGGAAATGGATGGTGTCCCAGGCTGTGTCTTACAAGAGCTCCCAAATGAACTAACCCCTCACCTAAACACACTGTTCAAACTCAGCCTCTACACAGGCTACATACCCACAGAGTGGTGCACAGCAACAGTTATCCCGCTCCACAAAGGTGGAGCCACAACGGACCCCGGGAACTATCGCCCTATAAGCCTGACTAGCCTGGTCTGCAAGGCTATGGAACACATCATCATGGAACTCATTAACACAGACATTGGGAACCTTCAAACCTTGGACCCTACCCAGTTTGGCTTTGTTAAGAGCAGACCATGCCTCCTAATCCTGGTGGACTTCTTTGAGATGGTTACCAAGGCATTAGACGAGGGAAAGGAGGTCCACACAGTCTACCTAGACCTCGCAAAGGCTTTCAACACCATTCCCCATTCTAGTATTATAGACAAGCTCACCAGCTTGAACATAAACCCCTACATCACGAGATGGTTTGCCAACTGGCTCATGGATAGAACCCATATGGTGAGAGTTGCAGGCTCTATGTCCGACTCTAAACTGGTTACAAGTGGCGTCCCCCAGGGCTCAGTTCTAGGACCCCTCCTGTTCAGTTTATACTTCTCAGAGTTACAGTAAAGCAGAGGAGGACTATGGCTGACCATGTTCACAGACGACTGCAAACTAGGGGCCATAATCGATTCTCCGGCTGATACACACACCCTCCAGATGACTCTCATGGAGAAGGATACCTGGTGTCAAAATCATGGCCTCAAGCTAAATGCCAAAAAGTGCATAGTCATCCCTTTTGGAAAAAGCAAAGTACCCGCGAACTACCACATAGGTGGTAGTCCCCTAAATACAGAAAATGTAATAAGGGATGTGGGGAACCTAAGTAGATAGTAATCTCTCCTTTGATAATCATATTGCCAAGGTGGTTAGAAAATCCTTCTATGTGGCCCACCTAATCACAAAAGGGTTCGGCATCTAGAAGAAAAGAGGTTATTGTGCCTCTCTACTCATCACTCATTAAACCAATCATAGAATACAATGCCCCATTTGGGCTGTACCTTACAAGACACCTGCAACAGCTAGAAAGACCACAAAAGTACCTCACCAAGAGGATTACTGGCCTCAAACACATGCCCTATGCAGCCCGACTCAAGAAACTCCAGCTGTACTCAGTTGCATACCGCTTACTCAGAGGTGATCTCTGCCTGACATACAAGGCCATGTCCAACCCAGAATTGATGGACATGATCCACCTAAAAAAAAATAAATCCCGGAGAGCCACATGATCTAGAGATATAAACCGCACCACAATGATAAATAGGACATGCTGGAGGGATAGATTCCTGTCCCAGAGACTCCCCATGCTTTGGAACAGGATTCCAATATACATCAGGCAGAGCCCCTCACTAACACTCTTCAAGAAAAACCTTGACGGGTGGAAGGGAAACAGAAAATTTACCCCGGGGATCACTGCAGTGGCTCTGCTGGACAGTGGCGCAGGGAACTAATGGCTCTGCTGGATAGAGGCACAGGGAACTAATTTAAGGGGGTGGCAAAAACCAACACATTCTGACTAGGCTTATAAATGCCCTTGGGCAGATAGCCTAGTACTTACCTATGAACCTATGGACTTATAGTAGTGTGCTGGGCTGGGCTGCTGCATGTGTAACTGGCTGATTCTGATACATTTCACCTGCCAGCTATGCTAGTTCTCCTTGATTGCCTTCCTACTGCTGTCTTCCCTTCCCATTGCCTTTCCGTTTAAGCCCCAAGTTGTGCCACACATACCCAGTGCTCAGATGTGAACAGAGCTGCTATTTCCTGTTTTTTTGTGTGTAAAACCTGGTGCACAGCATGCACACCAGTTTAGCCCATTGCCTTTCCGTTTAAGCCCCAAGTTGTGCCACACATACCCAGTGCTCAGATGTGAACAGAGCTGCTATTTCCTGTTTTTTTGTGTGTAAAACCTGGTGCACAGCATGCACACCAGTTTAGGCAATGTAAACACTGCTTGGCAGCCTCAGACACACCCCCTTCCTTATCTGTGCTTAGCTAAGGGCAAACATGGGCCACAGAGCTCCAATAAGCTTACAGCATGCATGACTCTTTCCCCTTATGAGGTCATCTACCTCTTATGCTTATACCATGGTGTTGCTGCAGCTTCATGGTTGGCTGCAAGCTAACACTGAGGGGAAATCTGTGCTTCAGTATCAATCCCCTCATTTGCATAAAACTGACTGCTAATACATGGTTAGAAAACTGACACTCAGCCATCCCCCTTAGCAACCACTATTCCATGGTATTGTTGTCTTATGCATGCCATTGACTATTATGGCAGAATGCTGATTTTGGTTAAAGCTTATTTCCAACTTTTTTTTCTTATTTTTCAGGCCGATCCCATTTGCTGCCCTACACTTAAACGGCTGAAATCAGCCAAAAATAATAAAATGTATTTTTTATAATTTTGCAACTATTTCCCATGCCAATGGCCATATATTTGGCCATTGGCATGCCTACTACATTGAATACATGCTTTCTTTGGAGCTGTCATGCCTCCGTTTTGTAATTTGAAGAAATGTATTGGGTTTGTAGCCGAATACATTTCTGCAGGTTACACTATTCCTGCACAGACGCCTGCCTGTTTCCTGGATCCCTAATTCACCTCATTTGCATGGTTTTCACCTGAAAGTGGGGTAATTAGCATACAGGAGATGTGTCTATGCAGGAATAATGTAGGAGCACTCGTGCATGTCCTTGGAGCTCATTCCTGGATCGCTCGTCGGCCATATTGCATGCTGCAGCTCTTGCACTATTCCTGCACGCCATGCAGAGCTTGCTGAATCTTGGGGATTATCATTTCCTTTCTCACTTACATGTTTCACTAAACAGTTTGTAAGCATACCATTACGAATATCACCCACATGTTCCAAAACCCTGTCTTTAAATTGACAATTAATTTTCCCAACATAAAAGGACTCGCAGGCTTGACATTTAGCATAGTAAGCAACACTGCACATCTTACAGTCTGTGTAAGATTCAAGAATAATCTGATTCTTAAACATGGGGTGTGTAATGGAACTAGTAACACAAATGAATTTGCATGCACTGCAAAGTCTGCAAGAAAAGTACCAGTGTGATCAAAATAAACAGACTTCAATGTTACTTGCATGTAACATAACTGCTATTTCAAAGAAATATTGTTCCAAAAGGCAAACTTGGGTGCCGGATCTAATATATTTCTAATCCCTTCATCTGCCACTTACACAGGCCAGTTCTTTTTTTACAATATCACATACAAGTCCAATGCTACTAGAGAACATAAAAGCAGCTTGTGGACAGCGGGTGGAGTTAACATTTTGGGAACTAGTGACATCATTCCTGTCACAAAATAAGGTTTAGCTATAGTATCTTTAAATGAACACAGTTCATCAGCAGTCCTGTTAACTTCCTCTTGAGTATAACCTCAGACTACAAAACCCTTAGAGGTGCCATCCAAAGCCTCAATAGCCATAGAATCATCATTATGAAGCCTCATCATTCTCAATAGTTGACCTTTAACTACGTTCCTTGCTACATGCTTGGGGTGCATGCTGGATTTATGCAGAATATTATTCTTCTTGCAAGATTCCTTATAAATTTTCATAACCACATTCTGATGGTAATTTCTGCTCACCATCCCTTCTCGAAAATCAATAGACTCACTTGAAAAATTTAACTTGAATGCAAGAACATAGTCGTAGTATGCAAAAAGTCAACAAAGGACAAGAGCATCTCAGGGGTGCCATTCCAAACAAGAAAAGTATCATCAACAAACCGTTTATAATAGCTGATGTTCTGAATAAAGGTATTGTTGCCATAGATATAGTCATGTTCCCATTGTGACACTATAAGATTTGCGTATGAATTGGCACACACTGTCCCCATCACTACATCTATACATTGCAGATAAAATTCTTGTTCGAACACAAATATGTTTTTATCTAAAATAAGTTTGAGTAACATACAAATCAACATTACTTTATTACAGGAAAACTCACTGTAGCATGAAAGAAGAGTTCTAATATTCTCAATACCGACTTCATTGGTTATAACAGTGAAAAGTGAAACCATGTCAAGAGTAACAAAAAGTAATCCATCAGGCATCTCTAGATCTTTATACCAGGCATATAAATCATGTAAACATTTTTTGTGTCCTTCAGAACAATAGTAATACCATCTAACACTGGTCGAATTGATTTCTCAGCAAATATAGAGAGAGATTCAGTCACCCAGCCATGGCTGGAAACAATAGGGTGAATAGGTGGATCTCTTAGATTGTTATGTATTTTGGGTAGACCATTAAGAATCTGTATGATAGGATGTTGAATAGAAAATGACTCATACCAATCTGGAGATATCTGGAGACATGTGAAGATCATATATGTAAAAATCAACCCTTCTGATTATGCCCTCAACTTGATATTTAAATAGGCACATGTCAATAGCATGAGCTTGCAGCATATCTTGTATTTTACTCAAATAATGCTGCTTATCAATCAGGAGAATACCTCCCCCTTTATCTGTTAGACATATATCGGGCGTAGTTTCACATAAGGTTCTAAATGCCTTTAATTCATTGGGGGTTAAGTTGTAAAGATTAGCTGCATTCTTCTCTTTCAACATTTGTCATAGGTCATTCTCACAGAATCTAGTGAATGCTTCTACCAAAGGCTGAGCCACAGGTATAAATGAGCTGGGTTTCTTAAACAAATAATTACTACCAATATCATGTTGGGGAAACCTCATCTTCAAACTGCTGTCCCTAGCAAATAATTTAAGATACTAATCATGTCTGTGGCATTCATCTTCCTGGCTGGAATAAAATAATTAATTAATAGCTTCATATAATCAAAGCTTACTTGTAGATTTAAAGACTGCCAGTATCTCAGCAACTCGGGTTGATTTTTCCCATATGTTGGCATCTTAAGCACACATAATTCCTGAGGTATAACCTTATGGTGAATGACAGCGTTAAAGTGTAATCGTTGTCACTGGAGGCACTTAAACTTGTAAAGTTTATTTTCAAGGTCTCTTAACAATGCTGTCAAAGCTTCATGTGTACCAGAATCAGACCTTGTATCCTTGTCAGACACTTCTAGAGGCATATCTAATAAAGGGTTCACCTCTACAAACAACAGCTATTGTAGTCAAGCCAGGTTAGGCATAACAACCTTATTAGGATTATATCCAAACTTTAAATCAAGTCCTTCCACCATGTCCTGCAGATACTCAACCAGCCAAAATAACCAAAAAACAAGGATCAATGTGCAGGTAAAGATGGGGTATTCACAGAAAGGCAAAAAAATAAAACAAAGAGCTAATCCAAGCACCACAACGGAAGGTACAGCACAACTTTAATATAAAACAAATAAAACAAACAGGTGAGTGCATTCACAGTAAACTAGCCACTTCATCAGACAATTAAAATCCAAGAACACAAACTAGTATTTAAAATACAGACTGACCTATAAAACACAAATTCATATCACATGATATATAAACCCATTCATTATTAAAAAACTCCATTCATAAAAAAACAGTCAATCAAATTAATGCCTAAGACCCCATGTTCTAAGTGCCGACTTGATGGACACAAATTCATTCAAGCCTGTAAACTATCTACTTGTAAATGTATGATCCATTTAAGCTCTGAACATTCAGTTTGATTCTTAACATCACCACCCCTAATATTTTCATCAATCACTACTAAAACTGCAAACTTGAAAGTATGATCAGTTCCTTTCACACTTACATGTTTTGCTAAAGAGTTTGTAAGCCTACGATTATGAATATCATCTACATGTTCCAAAGCCCTGTCTTTAAAGTGATGATTTGTCTTCTCAACATCAAAGGAATCGCAGGCTTGACATTTAGCATACTAAACAACAGTGCATGTCTTACAGTCTACGTAAAAATCAAGAATAATCTGATGCTTAAACATGGAGTGTGCAATGGAACTAGTAACCAAAATGATTTTGCAGGCACTGCAAAGTCTGCAAGATAAAGTACCAGTGCGATCAAAATAAACAATGTTACCTGCCTGTATCACAACTGCCATTTCAAAGAAATATCATTCCAAAAGACAAACATGGGTGCAGGATCTATTAGATTTCTAATCCCCTCATCAGCCATTAACACAGTTGTCTATCACATACAAGCTGAATGTTACTAGAGAATTTAACAACAGCTCAAGAACAGTTGGAGGAATTAACGTTACGGAAACTCGTGACATCATGCCCATCTGTAACATAAGGTTTAGTGATAGTATATCTCAATGCACACAGTTCTTCAGTAGTCCTATTACATTCCTCCTGATTATAACCTTGGTCTGCAAAATCTTTAGAGGTGACACCCAAAGCCTCAATAGCCATAGACTCTTCATTATGAAGGCTTATTGTCCTCAACAGTTGACCTTTAACTACATTCCTTGCTACATGCTTGGGGTGCATGCTGGATTTATGCAGAATATTCTTCTTCTTGTAAGATTTCTTATAAATTTTCATAACCACATTCCCAAGGGCATTTCTGTTCTCTGTCACATCTAGAAAATCAATAGACTAATTTGAAAAATTTAATGTAAAATGCAAGAACGTAGTTGTATGCAAAAAGTCAACAAATGACTAGAGCATCTCAGGGGTGCCATTTCAAACAAGAAAAATATCATCAACAAACAGTCTATAGTAGCTCATGTTCTGAATAAAGGTATAGATATAGTTATATTCTCACTGTGTCAATACAATATTTGCATATGAATTGGCGCACACTGTCCCCATGGCTACACCTATACTTGTTCATGTTCAAGCACAAATACATTGTTTTCTAAAATAAGTTTGAGTAACATACAAATCAATATAACTTTATTAGAGGAAAAGTCACTGCAGCATTAAAGAAAAGTTCTAACATTCTCAATATGAACTTCATTAGGTATAACAGTGAAAAGTGAAACAATGTCAAGGGTAACAAAATGGAATCCATCAGGCATCTCCAGATCTTTATACCGGGCATATAAATTATGTAAAACATTTATTGTGCCCTTCAGATCCCTAGGAATACCATCTAGCACTGGTTGAATTGATTTCTCAACAAATATAGAGAGAGATTCAGTCACCCATCCATGGCATCCATGGCTGGAAACAAAAGGGTACATAGTTGGATCTCTTAAATTTTTATGTATTTTGGGTAGACCATAAAGAATTAGTGTGTTAAGATGTTGAATCAAAAAGTACTTATACATGTCTAGAGATATCAGGCCAGGCATATGAAGATCGTATATGTAAAAATCAAAATTTCTGATTATGCCCTCAACCTGATATTTAAATAGGTGTATGTAAGTAGCATGATCTTGCAGCATATCTTGTATTTTACTCACATAATGTGGCTTATCCATCAGGACAATACCACCCCTTTTATCTGCTGGACATAGGTTCTAAGCTCCTCTAATTCATTGGAAGATAAGTTGTAAAAATTAGATGCATTTTTATCTTTTCAATACTTGTCATAGGTCATTCTCACACAAACTAGTGAATGCTTCTACCAAAGGGTGAGCCACAGGTATAAAATAACTGGGTTTCATAAACAAATATTTAATACCAATATTTTTTGTTGGGGAAACACCATCTTCAAACTGATGTTCCTAACTACACACAAAACTATTGACCCTAAAATTAAATTTCTCAATTAATGAAGCATTTTCTGGAAAATATGATCCACCTCTGCAGAATTAATCATATTATGCAACATCAAAAAATTATATGGTTACCATATGTTTAACATTATTGGTAGTGATAGGTTAAGAAGAGCAGCCAATATACACAAAAGCCAGCCCAAGGCAGGCCTTTTAGCAATTAGTGAGTTGGTACAAATACTTTCTTTGTGGTAGCCTGTAACATTCTCCTATATAGCTGTAAACAATATTAAAAAAAGGCAAATTCTGAATAAAGACACATTTAGTAAGCCCCTGCACCTTCAGTTAAATTGCACTACTCATTCACCTTACAACTCATACTCAAGTAACTACAAGACTCAAGTAATTGCAGTTCCTTTCATTTAAGTTGAAGTAACTTCTATAAAGATTCAAAACTTTCACTTATTCTTAAAAAACGAACTGTTAACATGAAAAATCTAAGTCACCATTCATAGCATGGCAAAAAGACAACTAAAATTCAGTTGTTATTCTATTTTTTTTACAAATCTGTGCAACTGATACTTGTTTGAATCTCTATATTTGAATCTATTCCAAATAAAAGATATAGTGGTTGAAGAACTTATTTAGAATCTGAAGTCATGCTATAGTATTAACTAAGTGTATTACATGGAAAAAGACTGATACTAATCCCCTCATCTGATGTTGTCTTTTTTATCCGTTCCTCAACCATTGGGTTATGGATCTGACTTTGTCCATTTTTCAGACTTTGGATCCATAGCTCAAGCTCCTTCCCTTATCCATAATCCTCTCCCAAGCCCCAGATTATCTCAGATCTTGTTTGCTGCTTCCAACAATCAGATATGGATGATATGGCTCAAGTCTCCAGGAAATAAGTGACTTTAATTTTTGAACTACTTTGCTGCATTTCAAGGCCTTTAACCTTTGCTTGCTTTCCTACCTCCCCTATTAGAATATAGTAGTAGCTAGTACCATTGTGTTTCTAGGCCTCATGCCTTTTTTTTCCTTCATCTAGTTCTTTTCTGGCATTCTTCCTTACAATTGTTATTATTTCTTATCCCTATATTTATCGTTATTGGTATTTGTAATTTTCTATTCTGTGATTTACTTGTTTTTCCTTGCAGGATGTCTGATAAAGCTACTAGGTGTAAAAATGCTTGACTTGTGGAGAAAAGATACCTGACTCAGATGCCCATTCTGAGTGCTTGCAATGCCTTGGAACTTCTCATCTTGATGTGGAGTGTGAGATTTGTTCTGGCTTCAACCATAGAGCTTTGGTTGAGCACTGCAACAAGTTAGCCCTTAAGGGATTGTTACCATCTTCTTTCTATTCATTGTCTGGAGCATCCCTCTCCACAAATAAACTGGTAGAAAAGTCACAAGGGGAAAACACAGAAAAGCACAAAGAGAAATGCAAGGAGTCTGGGAAGCCATCCCCTGACCTCTCTTCCCAATTGGCTCCAGCTTTGGTTCCTCTGACCAAAATGTATAAATCCTTGGATCCATCCATTTATTCAGTTCCAAAAAACATTCTCAATTATATCTCAAAAGCATAGGCAACCTTGGTTATCTCTGGAGTTGATCTCATCAAGACTTCACTTATATTTCTTGCAAGAAATGCAAAATTTCCTGCAGGGTATTTAGACCTCCTTCTACCTCCTCAGCCTTCAGGTCTGTAAGGAGCCTGTCTAAAGCAGATGTGGACAGGATGATGAGAACATTTCTTGGGATGAAAAATTATCAGGACTCAAATTCAGTTGTGAGTACTCCCAACTGCATCTCCCATTGGACCAATTAACTTTGGACCAGTCCATTTACCCTTACTAGTTCCAACTCCAGTCTGTCCTTTGGCTTCAAAGGTACCATATCCAAAACTCCGGGATTGTCTGGGTCAGATCCAATTTGGCTTTTGAAAAACTGGAATCAAGAACTCCAGGATTGTCTGGGTCAGATCGGAAGGCTTGGTGTTTTTTGCCTCCAATGCCTTCTCTGATCCAACCAGCACTGATCTTGTCAGAAACAGGGCGACCTTGGAGCTGTAACTTTGGTACCAGTTCCAGGGTAGGGGTTAGACTCTGAGATTTTCAGAGCCATTCCTTCCCCTCTGGGCCTCAGAGCTTGACAGCTCCCTCTGACATCTGTGTTGAGTCAGGGTCAACAGGAAGTCATGGATTTCTCTAGGCAGGTGGCTTCAGATCCTACTAGTACAGTCTTGGGCTCACTATCATCTTCTGCTTTCAAGACAGTGGAGAGACTTCTTCACATGACTGGAGACAGAACATCCTTGCCCTCCCTTGTGTCATCCCACTGCTAAAATGTCTGCCCTGAGTCCAGAGTTTACTCCTTCTATTCTGTTGGAGCAGCTGATCCATTCCAGTCTCAAGAGATTCCTTTGCAGGATTTCCCTCACACTTCTGGATCCTCCTCAGATCTCCACATGAGGAAGTTCCCGAGAAGTGTAAGTACAAGAGGAGGCACCTTGATTCCCCCAAGGAATCTTTAACAGAAGACACTGACTTTGATAAAGGGTAGGGATACCCCAGTTCACCCCTTGAGGATGTTTCATTTTGGAGAAGTTCTCAAGCTTCTGAGGCTGAAAGGTGGTTGGTTTTCCAACGCCCCTTCCCAGGAGTTTCTTGAGGCTTTTGGAACTGACTCAGCTACATCCTGGGTGGCACCCCAGTGGAAAAAATGTAGACCTCATTTTCCATTAGGCTTGGAAGGATCCAGATACTACAGAATCTATTTCTAGAAAGCCAGGGAAGTATTCACTTGTACAGCAGGACTGTGCTCATTGGAGGAGGGGTCCCACAGTTGATTCCATAGTGGTTGCTGCAGACAACAAAAAGGAACTTGCCAATGAAAGTTCTTCTGTCTACCCTTAACAGGGAGTCTAGGGCCTTGGACAGATTCAGAAAGGAAATCTTTGCCTCAGTGACCATTGCTCTGCAGTTTCTGAATTACCTGGAAATGTTATAAGGTTTCAAGGGGAGCTGACTAAGGAGCTCACCAAATTCTCCTCAAGGTCCATGTTGGCAGAGGATAAATAGACAGTTTCTTCACAAGTGGCCAGCCTTCCATTCCTGTCAAACATCTCCATGTGACTAATTTCCTATACTCCAGAGGGTGTTTTGAGAGTGACAGGTTCAGGCATTACCACTAGGAGACACACCTGGATGCATCTTTGAAACTTTATTGAGCCCAAGGCATTGCTCATCAATGCACCCTTTGATGAATCTACCCTATTTGGAACCAGAGTTAAACAGACTCTCTTTAGGAGTGAACAAGACAGGAAAACCCTGTCAGCTGTAAGGATGTGTTTTTCTACCCCTCAGAGGACCTATTTAGGAAACCAGAAAGGGGGCAGTAAGATGTGGCTCTGGAAATCAGAAGGATTTTCCCAAGACTTTACGGAGATAGATTCCACATGGTAGAGGGAGGATCTCTCACTGTAGATGTCACCCATGTGGCAGAGGGGACTCAAAAAAAAAAGCAAGGATTCAGAGGTCCCTTCTCTGAGAAGTCTTTCCAGTGCCCTTGAATGGTTGCCTAACTTCTGCACTCTGAAAGCAGTAGGGGAGCTTATCTCTGCACCCGGAAGCCTGGACATACATCACCAAAGATCTCTGGGTGCAGACAATAGTTACCAGAGTTTATTACGTCGCATTTTCCCTTCCCTTAACACATTCAAGAAAAATCCCTGATGTACCACCGCATTAAAGAAAAGAAGAAGCCTCAGAAATAGAAAAGCTGCTAAGAAAAAGGGACATCCAGGAGGTTCCACCAGACAGTGAGGATTCAGAACTTATTTGAGATTCTTTTTGTGCCAAAGAAGACAGGGAACCTCATGCCAATATTGAACCTCAACTACTTGAACCGATTTATCAAACACTCAAAGTTTCGAATGGTCATGGTTCAATCCATTCTTTGGAAGGATGATTGGATGTGCTGGATAGACCTCCAGGATACATACTATCACATAAAAATAGACAGATGATCCAGGTGATACCTTCACTTCCAGCTGGGAGACAGTAATTTTCAGTTCTGATTCCTGTCCTTTGGCCCCATCACAGGCCTTTGAGTGCTCACCAAGTGTATGGCAGTGGCTGCAGCCCACTTGAGATTGCTGGCATTCCATGTGATTCCTTACCTCAGTGACTGGCTCCTAACAGCTCCGACCAGAAATTTACTGATATGCACTACTGGCTAACTGCTCCATTTATACCTATATCAAGGCATAAGAGTCAGCTATGAAAAATGTTATCTCCTTCCCATGCAGACCATATAGTTCATAGGGACTCATCTGAATACAGTTTCTCAAGTAGATAGACTTATCATAGGTTCATAGGTTAGTACTAAGCTAACTGCCCTTGCGAGCCATTTTAAGCCTAGCCAATTATCCCTTGCGAGACTTGAACCCTGCATCTTGTGTTTGTAAGGCAAACACCTTAACCATTAGGCCACCCTCCCACCAACTTTCTCAATTAAGATTGTCCAAGTTACATCAACAGGCGACACATCTCCAGTCACCAACAGCCAAGCTAGTCCTTCAGATCTCTGGTTCAGTGCCAGCTTCCATATCTCTTCTGCCTTTTGCAAGATACTATATGAGAGCACTACAATGGACATGAGCAATGCAATGGTATATGAATTGATATCCCCTGACATCTCCCATTCGAATCACAAAGGTTTGCAATCAACATGTCTCTTGGTGGATTCACACACCTGATGATTTACAGGGTCGCCCCTTGGTTCTTCCTTTGTTGAATGCCATGCTGATCATGGAGTTTTCCCACTTGGGGTGAGGGGGGAATTACATGGTCCCCTTAGAGGCCAATCATTACATCAACATCTTAGAGATGAGGGCAGTTCTCCTACCATTGCAGCACTTTCAGGCCATCCTTCCTCAAGGGACAATTGCTAGATGAACAACATGTAAGTGGTCTGGTATATCAACAAATGGGCAGAACACACTCTTACTCATTGTGTCAGAAGAAGATGAAAGTGTGACAATGGTGTGATCTCTTTCATTCACTTTCTTTTGGCAATGCACATTTCAGAGTAGTCCAACATGTTAGCAGACAGACTGATCAGGTCTATTCTCCTGCTGCACAAGTGGTCTCTAAATCCTTCAGTGGTGGAACAGATTTTTCACCAATGGGGCCAGCTGTGCTGCAACCTTTTTGCCTCCATCCACAATTTCATATGCAGCAGGTATTTTGCCCTAATCACCCCAGAGAAAGAGTCACAGAAGGATGTTCTTATCCATGATTGAACCCCTCGTCTCCTTTACGCTTATCCCCTACTCCTGTCATACCAACGTTTTTAAAAAAAATCATGTCAACAGAAGAGCAAGGTGATCATGATTGCCCCATTCTTGCCTCATCAAGTGTGGTTCTCATTCCTTTGGCCTTATCTGTTATACTCCCCTTGGGTTCTAGATCCTTCTCTGGATCTCCTGTCTCACCACTCCAGGCTACCTCACCTGGACATACAAGCCTTCAGATTGACCAAATGGTTTCTCCACTTCCTGTGATGGCTAGATAGTCCATGCTGTCAACTCAGGTTTTGCATATATGCACATCTTCTCAAAAAGCCTCCACTAGGAAGACCTACAAGAGCAAATGGACACGACTTTCTATCTGAGCAAGTGAGTGACACCTAGATTCTTTTTCAGCACCCATTTCTGTATTTTTGAAATTTCTGGTCTCCATTTTTCATAGTGGAGCAAGTTACTCTGCAATGAATGTTCAGTTAGATGAATATCCAGCCTTTATGTCGGTCAAGATAATTTGTCCTTGATCTCCCTTAAGTTATGCAAAACCTTCTTCAAAGGTATATTTTTACTCTGACCTCCTATCAAAGATCCCACTCCTCCTTGGGACCTGACAATTCTTCTCCTGGTGTAAACCCATCTTCCCTTTGAACCCAAAGCAAAAACTGATTTAAAGTGTTTGCTCTAGAAAACTATTTTTCTGTTTGTATTACATCTGCTGGCCAAGAATCCAAACTTTAGGCTCTGTCTTGTCGATCACCTTATATTATAAAGACAGTGTTTCTCTTCACACCAGCCCCTTATTTCTTCTAAAAGTAGCTTTTGAATTTGCCCATAACCAGTAAATAAATTTTCTCCCCTAAATTTTCCAATAAAGGGGAATATATTCTTCATTTGTTGGATGTACTCAGACAACTAAGATTTTATCTCCTAGACCAAAAACTTTTAGGAAATCAAACCAATTGTTTTTTTTTCAATCTCAAAGGCTAAATCGGGACAACTTGTCTCAAAGGTTACATTAGCATGATGGCTTGCCAAATGTATTTTTTATATTTACAAACAGAAAGGCTTGACTTTACTAAGTCCACCTCATGCTCATTCTACATGGTCAGTCTCCACTTCATCTGCCTTTCTATCCAGATTGTAAATAGATGACATTTGTGCTCCTGCTACTTGGTCTAATGTTCATAACCCATTACAAATTGGATATTCTTTCTAGAAACAGGGCAGCATTTGGTTCTGCTGTACTCCAGAATATCCTTCCATGAGACCACCCAGGGGTTATACTAGCTGGGGACTCTGAATGTTTGTTATACAGATGAAAAAGATGACATCAAATACAATAGTTATGCACTTCCTGTCTGTTTTCATCCTTCCTCAACCCTCCACCCCTTCCATTGACTGATGACATTCATACAGGTTCCTGGTATGACCTTGAAGTAGACCCTCTTGGCCTTTCCCTCTCTAAGATCATGCATCTGGATTGGTATAGAACATTTCCTTTTCTAGTTGTGGTATCAAGGGGGCAAACCCAGTCTGAGGTAATCTGGGGCTTGGGAAAGGATTATGAGGAATGGGGAGAAGCCTGAGCAATGGATCCAAAATCTGTTGTTGCTATGTCTAACTCTAACTGCTCACGTGTTATTTTGAACATTTTTTACACCAACAACAATATGGGCTCTATTAATTTTTCAAGTTAATTCATTTAGCTTTTGTTGCAGTCCCATGCATCCACTCCTCAAACTATTTAACACAATAGTGTAGCACTGTATCATACCTTTCTCATGAAAGTTGTCAAATATTGTCCCAATACACAAAAGGGGAAGTTCAGATAAAACTGAAAGTTATACACCAGTCAGTTTGATATAAATTTTCAGAGGATTTTTTTAAAGATATTTGCTTTGCATTTTTGAAAATGATAGTAAGTTCATTCCTAGGCATTAACCAGTATGTTTTTATGAAGAAATTCTCAGCACTATCTTGTGTGGCATACTCTCCTAGAAGTCTGTTACCAAGGCCTTAAATACAGGGCTAAATACAGAATTGATATATTTTTTATTTTGTACTTGCCTATAATTTATGACTGGTTAAATAGTTATGGACTCAACTTAAATCAGAATAAATGTAAAGTGATGTACTTCTATACTATTAAAATGACCCATTCAATGGTTTTGGAAATTGTAACTCTGCTTGTAGTTGATATTATTAAGGACTTTAGTACACTGGTAAACAGAAATCTTTTTTTTTAAAAGCATCAAAGAACAAGTCAAAATATCTCTCTGAACTAGTTGTTGAGACTCTTACAAACGTGTATCTTTTAGGTCACGATAACTTCTAATGAGAATGTATGTTATTTATCAGGCAGTTACTGATCAGTAAGTAGAATTCTTTGTTCTGTTTATATTCCAAGGGAGATTTGTTAGCATTAGAATACATCCAAAGATATTTTACAACAGGGATTGTAAAATATAATGACACATTTTTACCTTGAATGAGTCAAGTTTTTGCCTCTTTATTCAATCACATATTTTTATATCAAGGATAGGCTGTGTCAAACATATAGTGCTCTAAACACTGTTAATGTGTCTTGGTTCATAGGTTCGTGTCAAACCCAGAGCTGTTGGACATGCTACACATAAAGAAATCCCAATCCCTCAGAGCCACACACTCCAGGAATCTAAACCTTGTCATCACAAAGAACAAAACATGCGGGAAGGATAGGTTCCTGACCCAGAGACTCCCCAGACTGGAATAGACTGCCCATACATGTCAAGCAAAGCGCCTCTTTGGCCCTCTTCAAAAGGAACTTTGACGATTGGATGGGAGATAGAAAATTCACCCAGGGGATCACGTCAGTCGCCCTGCTAGACAGGGGTACAGGGAAGTAAATATTGTGGGAAGAAATAGCCAGGGAATTGTTATGGCTAGGCTTGTATAGGCCCTAGGGCCGATAGCCTAGTACCAACCTATGAACCTATCAAAATGTTAATGTTAGGTTAAGTTATGCCTATGTGTATAGTTGTTGATTTGGGACAATTGCTCCTAGCAGGAGGATTAAACTTCATTATTTGAAGATATACATAGTTTTGTGTGTTTGTTTTAAATTAGTAGGTTCTGAGGGTGTTCTGGGGTGTGTTTGTTTTTTTTTTTTTGTTTGATGGTTTTCCTTTAAACAAAAAGTCTTGAAAAATGTGACATAGGTTCAAAAGGATGACAAGAAACAACTGTATAAGAGATCAGCCTGCCAATCATTAGTGGATGCATGTAACACAAAAACTGGAAATAGACACGTAAAAAAGTCACATATAATACGTGACAATAACATCTATCATAATGGATCCACTAAACATATTTTGGAATGTGAATGGCCTCACAGGTGTAAACAAAACATAAGAGTATTGAATTGTATTTACAGAAGCAGAGTGCAAACTGCAATGCTACAAGTGACACATTTGAAAAGAAGTGAGCATGTGAATTTGATAAAGAAAAGATTTCAGCAGAATATCAGGGACAAATGAAAAAGAGAGTACTTTTCTAATCACCAGAGGAGTTCTGATAGTGAGAGAAGAGAAAAATAAAAGATAATAATGGTAGATTTTTGGTAATAAGGGGCTACTGGCAAGGAAGGAGGACTACTCTGGCATGTACTTACAGTATATTCTGATGAAGTCTCTTTTAGGAGATGAAAGCACTCAGTGTTTTATGATATAATAATAAATTGTTTTTAAACCATTTGTGGACCCACCATGGAATTTATTTTTACTATTTTCACACATTCATATTCTGCCTAAAACTACTATTATGGAGCTTAAGAAATGCTTGGGAGACATAATCAGCTTTCAGCAGGGAATATTACCTATAGGTGGGGACTGGAACTTGATTTGCAACAGCGAGGATGTATCTGAGGGACTTAGAAGGGAACATATGGGTAGATTTCTGAAGAAATTTATGAAAATATTTGATAATGGAAGATGTGAATTCAGTAACAGAAACTTGGAGATAATTTGCATATTATTCTTCAAGGTACAATAACTGTGCTAGATGAGACAGGAATTACATTTCACAGGAACATCATCATCAGGGCCCTTTTTCCCTTTTTCTGCATACATTTTCTGATGCCTAAACTGTTGTGCTAAATGTTTTAGTGCTTTTTTTGTTTCATTTTCTACATGGGTATCATGTCAACTGTCACCAACACACTTCACAGGAACATGTGCATTTAATTGAAAACTTTGGCACATATCCATTAACTGATTCAGATTATACACTAATAACAACTAAGACAGAAATGCAGGGTAAGGTAGTAAAAATGAAACACTTGCGCTTCCTTACCTACCTGTTAAAAAGAGAGAACGTTAAGGAATGGGTAGTGGAAATTATTTTAAAACTGCAAGGGAAGATAGAATTTTTTTTCAGAAGTTATAGCTAGTGAGCGAGATAAAATGAAAGTGGAGTTTAAAATAGGGAAGAAACAAAAGAAAAAGAGATATGGTTAAGAGGTAACAAGAATTATTTATAGGAGTTGACAAAGGTTAAAGTATTGCAGAATAAGGGAAATCTCATAGAACAAGAACAGATAGAACTGCAGAGTACTAGAGAGACAATAAAGAAGTATCTGGGTAATATGCATGAGTCCAGAAAGATTGCTGCTAAGCAACTGTTTTTGATAATAACTCCAGACCACAAAATTTTTAGCACAACAGTTTAGACATCAGAAAATACAACGAGTTATTGCCAGACTTAGGGAGCCTATAACAAGAACAGTAATCATTGATCCTGTAGAGATGTTAGAGATATTTCAAAAGTTTAATGAAATTTGTATTAGGCAGAGGAATGTAGAAATCAAGAAAAAAGTACAAATGGAAATATTTATGGAAGACTTGCTTATGCCAAGATTAGAGGGGGACAAGACTTGACAACTAACAGCTAAGATATGAAGACATGAGAGAAAAATGGTGACATATAATCAATCTGCAGGAAAGTCTCCAGGAGTATACCTGTGGAAGTTTGGAAGCTCAGAGGGAAAAATGATAAAAGATTTGGATGGTTTTGTTTAACAGTACTTTTAAAAGGAGGGAAAGCACCAACATCCTGGAAGAAAGTTATGATGGCTATAACACCTAAAGACAGTAAAGATTCATCAGACCCAACTTCATATTGGCCCATTTCAATCTTAAAGTATGATTATAAAGGATTTATGTCTATAATAGCTAAAAAAATGGCAAAGGTGTTGCCAAAATTTAGACATATGGGTCAATGTGGTTTTTTGGTGGGGAGGCAAACATTTTACAACATTAATATAACAAAGATAACCCATAAGGAAGCAGAATATAAGAAAATACTGATGCTATGGTGGGTCTTGGTACAGAGAAAGCATTTGACAGAGTAAGTTTGGATTTTATGAGTAGGGAAATTGAACCATTTGCATTCTCTGATACAATAATAAGGTTAATTAGGAGGATATATGAGGGATACAAGACAAACATTTAAAGTGGGAGGATTCCTGTCTGATAAGTTTTGTCTGAATAGAGGAACAGATTGGGGGGGGTCCTCTTTCTCCTTTATTTGTGCTATATTTTGAGCCATTAACAAAGAAAATAAGGGACTGAGAAATTCAAGGATATAATTGGAATGGTAATCAAGAAAAGTTGGCTCTATTTCCAGACAATATTGTTTTGTACCTGATAAAATCAGAAAATTATATCTCAGTGTTGTGAAACATTCTGAAGCAGTTTCACTTTTTTGGGTATAAAATCAAAGCAGACAAAACAGAGGCTGTAGCTGTAAACTATGTACCCACACATGAATCGGTTCAGCAATATCCATTTTATCGGGAGACAATAAAATGAAGTATTTAAGAGTATAGGTTAAAAAGGATTCTGTTATGGCAGCTAAACATATGTGGGTACAGACTTAAACAAAAAACAATACAAACACTGAGAAACTGGAAGGTTTTGCTTATGGATATGTATAGTAAGATATAAGCAGTGAAAATGTTTTTAGTCTCCTTCTTTGCTAGACTTTGTTGCATATTTTACAGGTCAATAATACTTTTATCAACTACTGGAGAAGTTATAGACAGTAATTAATAAAGAGTTGAATGATTTTATCTGGGAGGAGGAGAGAGAAAGGGAATTTGGGATAAGGTGATCCTTTCAATAAAATAAGGTGGTTTAGGATCACATTATTTGAAGGGATATTTTAGAGCTACACAGTTAAGGCTCATATATATAACACAAACAGAAAGCTATAATTCAAATAAAAAGGGATGATGATAAAATGGGTTAATTCAAGAATTAAGAAGAGAATGGGATTTTGGATGCAGATCCTTAAGGAGAATAACAGCACTTATATAGAATATTATATTGATAAAGTAGCTGAAAGTATTTAAGAACTAAGCCAATGCAATGATAGAGAAAGGAGATTCTGCTGATAGGGATGTCTGCAATCAGGGATACAGAGAATAGTCAAGAGAGGGCTGGAATTTAATGGAGAAAACTTGAAAAGGAACCAAGGTACTTGGTACAAATATCTAGAGAAGAAAAACTAACCGAATGAGAAGAGGCAAAGAAAACATTTAGACTACAGGCTTGACTATCAGGGACTGATATCAGAGTATAGGCAAAGAGAAAGGGATATGGAATCCTAAGTGAGAGAGCTTCTCTGGTAGAGTTTTTAGTTAAATGTAGAGCAGAATCAGCTGTTAAAAAAAGGGATAATTAGTAAGGTATATAAAGCATTGCATGATAACTATAGGAATCAATCAGAAAAGGTTAGAAAAGATTGGAAAGAAAAACTAGATAGCCAATTCACAGAGCAACAATGGGAGGACATATGTATGACTGTAAAATATGCAACAAAGTCTAGAAGATTTAGGATTTTTGCTTGAAAGTATTTGCATATGCATTTTTATATCTCAAGCTGACTCCGAATAATCTTCCTCAGCTAGATGGCAAATGTGGGAGGTGTGATAGGCTAAATGAAGTTCCCAGCAAGAAGGAATGTGGTTTAATATTTAATCCCTTAAAGGTATTAAACTAATTTCCATAATCTTTGGGAGACAATAATGGAGATGCTGTATCTAGCAATGAAGTGACAGACTGTTTTGTTAAGTGTGCTTTGGATCTCCAATTGTTCCAGGTTAGGGTTGTGAGTAATTTGTCATAAGATCATGTTGTTTCTGGCAAATACATATACTCCCCTACATACCTCTCCAGTTCTTAGAGCTGCAAATCTGGACAAAGCCATAAATAAAAGTAGGACAAAGGCCCAAAAATAGAGGCAATTTTTAAATATTGTTCTTACAAACTTAGAAAGTTGATAGAATAACAAGTTTTGCATTAGCATGAATTTTCTGAAAGATATGAAGTCTGAAACTCAAAAGTCTGACATTATTTTGTAACTGTAATCTATAATGATCTACCGATAATCTCCCAGAAAACCACAAGTATATGAAAAACAGACCAAAAATGTGAGGCCAGAATCTGGGACATTCTGAGAAAATCTATACAGTTCAGAGGTATGCTCCGCCACAGTTGCCCAAAAGGCAGAGGGAAAGACAGACACTAAACCCTGGTATTGAAGGAATGCTGGCTTTGCAATGAAGCCATGTATCAATGACTACATAGATATGTGTTTGAGTTACAGAAGGGCCTCAAGTTCTGGCACCTTTCTCTTTACATATTCACATCAAGTTGTGCCACCATGATATTGTCCAGATTTGGGCTTTAATTTGCTATGTAGGAATGTCCAGTAGGAAGACTTTGCCTAAAATGTCACCCTAATGACAGCAAAGACTTTAGCTGGTATGCAGAAGTCCTGGTATGGAAGGTATAAGTCATCCCTGGTGAAACAGAAAGTATTATCTACCATCTCATCCCAGACAGATGCATACTGTATCATTTTAGAATAACATAAACTACTTAACCAATTGTTAAACTCAGTTATCTAGCAGTGGTTTCTAGGCATCAGTCTTGGTGATGGCAAGATACTACCCATGGTAGGGAAGTTGATTACTCCTTGATCCCAATACTGATAGTTATATTAAAGCCACAAGTTGTATAGGTCGTGCTGCATAAAAAATCCAACACAATTACTCACGCCAAAAATTTAATGCAAAGCTTTTGGGTTAACCACCCTTCATCACTACATAAAATCAGTAAATTCTTACATTGTTTAAATAGGGAGTCATTCAGAATCACATGCTACAGCCAGCCTATCATCCTAACCAACAATTAACTTTTAAAATAACCTATCTCTTAGTTTATACATTAAAAGAAACTACATTTTTAAAAAACTTTTCAATATTACTCAATTAATATATAACAGTATACTCTAAACATGTTTAAAACACAAAACATACATAATAATTATGTTAAAAATATACATCAGATCATACATTACTACACTTCAAGAGAAATTGACTTATCCCCCCACACACATTGTAGTAGCTCTGGGTGAGTGGTATATGTTGTTAAATACTGTATAAGGTTTGGCAGAAAGTCAAACACTGATAAACATTGCACTCAATAAGTTTTGCTACTGAGCCTGCAGTGAAAACAAGAATAGCAGCATATGTTACAACACAGTGAAATTCCCTTAGGTGCAGACTGTATTAAAATTAACATATGTACAGGTATTTAAACTATAATTATTCTAATCAGGCAATTTCAGAATTAAATTTTTAGACAAGAACACTGAAAACCATGGACCCTGTTCATAAATAATACACATCAAGGCGAAATGCTTGTACACCATTGACTGATCTCCAAAAGCCCTTTCTCGTGAAACATGACATTTTTATAAAACAAACATCCACTGACAAAAAACATTTCTAATCACATGACCTGAACTAAATTAATTGAGAACATAATTACATAAATTATACCATATGATAATTTTGTACATTCTAGTGAATTCCCTAATAAAAACATATGCAGTTTGTGATTAGGAATGTGTTTTGTGATTGGATGTTTGTTTTATAAAATACGTGTTTTTATTTCAGTATTAGTTCTGATGAAGTCCATAGATTTGAGATGAAAGAATTAATTACTTTATTTTGGGTGTGCTTTTTTTCCATGCAGCTGCTAGATACAGTTTTTAGAATTTACTTTTCAATATGATAAATTACCCATGAATGTTTTAGATATCCATATTTCCAAAAATGTATCTATAGGTCAGTTGAATCTTAATGTACATAAAAAGCCTACTTATTCTAATAGTTTTTTTTACATTTGAGCAGCCAACACCCTATATGAGAAAATAAATGATTAGTCAAAGGGTAATTTACTTGGCTTCTTAGAACAATTTCAGATGAGAAGAAGTTCATGAAAGAAGTTGATGATCTGTCTTCAATGTTTTTGGACAGAGGATATCCCAAGAATCTAACTGAAAATTTGGCAATTAAAATATTGAATATTGACTTTCCATCTATTTTTGAAGCAACCTGATTCAGTTAGAAAAATAAATGCCCAGCATGAGAATGTCAGCTTTAAAACTGCTATGATTTTACCTTTTGATAAGAATGACAGGCATCTGAAAAACATAACACATCATAATTGGGACCTAGCCATCAAGAATGGTCCCCCCAAACAAGTTTTGAGTGATGACTCTTTATTTGTGTATAACCTTAAAGACAAGCTTGAAAGCAAGTACAATAAGTCTGCCTCCTATTCAGATAGTGTTATAAAATGACTAAGGATGGCAGTTGCAGCCAATGCAGATTTATTAGTGATGCAACTAATTATCTGTACCAGGATATAAAGTTTGGTTGCATGGGATATTATAATTTTGGAACAAAATGGTGGTTTGTATCACCTTTCATAAATCCAATGAGTTTTTATGTGAGGAAGACATAATGCCTATTTAGACAAATAATTTATAAGCATAATTATAGTATCAAAACAAAAGATTCAACTAATGTCCTCAGTAAACATGCACAACAATGTGCCAGTTTCATATTGTTCATCTTTTTTTGTACTGGAACAAGTTCTTTATCTAGCACAATGTGAAACTAGGAAAATATGATTCAATAGAGGGAGTTGTTTTGCCAACTGAGATTAAATTCTGGAGTATCTGCAGGTTTAAATGATGGCACATCTGTTAATTGTCTTTTAAAAATGAGGGCCTTCAAAGTATAAAAAACTTTTTTTGTTTGGAACCTGTTTTTATGTGTTTCTGTATATTTTATTTGGTATGTACCTTTAACTGTTTAGTTATATGATTTTTGGTCAAATCACTTTGATCACATGGTTTATATGGCCATTTAAAGGTTTGTACAGTATTGTGTGTTTGTATTTTGAAGAAGTCTCAATAAAACTCAGACAAAATCACTCAATTTCACTAGAACACATTTTGCTAGCATTCTTTTTATAAATGAAACAAAGACCCCAGTGTACAGTCTTGTTCTGTTATAAACCACTTGTTCCCCAAGCACAAATCCCCATTGCCCTAACTCCCAAGATTAAAAATTTCACAAATGATAGAAAACTGTGGTATGCACTATCACCTATAGTATTAACTATGGCAGTCCAATAACATAAAAATATCCATTGTGCTGTGAACAGTGATCCCCATTTGATGTTAGCAATTTCACAGCAAACAGTGCAGCCAAGATGTGATGAAGTTTTTTTGGGGGGGATCGAAAGTGCTTATCTTGTTGATATTTTGTATGAAATAAATTTATTTGGCACATCTTTCTGGTTCGAGTCTTGGCTATAAGGTTTTGTTTTGAAGTTCACGGGTTTGTACTCTGATCTTTCAAGGTTGTAAAACTTGTCAGATACATTTGGGATATGTAGCTAGGCATAAAAAGGCAGCTGTGGTCATTAGCCTAAACATTTGTGACATCCCCATACTGGGCCAGTAATAAAGGAGGCTGAATCCTCACCACTGACACTGGAGAGGGATATTTGCTTGGAATACAAATGGATATACACAGTATTTCCAGATGCAGCTCTCTGCACCAAATACAATTTTCCATAAGAGCACACTGGGAACACAGTCAGCCCGGGGTCTGGATTTCTTTATATCTATCTCCCTCCAGGGCCAG